>NC_082393.1:27473528-27568528 GCF_031168955.1 Gadus macrocephalus
AAACCCCAAGCACTCCAACAGGCCTATTCTCAGGAGCCAAAGGGCCAGGCCCTACGGGAGGGGCCAGGCCCTACGGGAGGGGCCAGGCCCTACGGGAGGGGCCAGGCCCTACGGGAGGGGCCAGGCCCTACGGGAGGGGCCAGGCCCTACGGGAGGGGCCAGGCCCTATGGGAGGGGCCCCTGATGAATGGGAATATGCAGCGTGGGCTTGGGGCGCCAACACTGGAAGAGGGACTGATAGATTGATGGGCGTTCCTTCCACTGTGAATACGATATTGATATCATATATTTGTTTTCTTCCCGCTTGCTAAATGTCCTCTGCAGCAGGGTCAGGTGACCAAGCCGATGCCAGGCAGTGGATAACGGTCCAGTTAAAGAGAGCAGTTTGTATAGAATCTGTATATCTCTATAGATCCACGTTTATACTGAGAGTGCAGATCAACCGGAGGACTTCACCCAGGGGTCTATTCAATGGAATGAAAAGCTGCAGACATAGAACTGCATAAGAAGACTCAGGCATCTACAAATAGCAGACTCTCAGCTTCCAAGTTGAATCCTTCAGAAACATTTTCACTCGAAAGAATTCAATATGTTGAATTATTGTCGATTAGTGTAAATTACCAAACATGTTTATTTATGACACAAAACACTTGAATCATGAAAGGATGTATACACTAGCTATTTATCATCTACAGCTTATCACATTAACGTATAATTATTACATATAATATATGCCTGACTAAACCCTTATTTGATGGTATTGCGGTTGCAATTGTCCTTGATGTACAATTTGTTTATTCCTTTCCTTGTAATCATCAGCGGAAAAAGTGTCAATGTTTTTGTATTCACATATTTGACTTTGCATCAAGGTTATTACTAATTTAAGATTGTTATATGAAGAAATAAATAGCAGATTTTTTTTCCACAGCCTTTAATAAATAAAACCAATAACCAAAACCCTGCTTCTTTCTTTAAATTAACACCACAAAGACTGGCCAAAGCACAACTGGACAGCCTTGGTCCAGCAATAACACAAACCGTCAACCTTTAATGCTTGTCTGTCCTCTAAATCTGTACACTTATCCAATCCACGGCATCAAACTCATCAAATCGATAAACATCTTTTAACAAACCATTAAATACCACTGGGAAACACTGAAACGCCACTTCATTCTGCACGTGAACTCAGTCATATCCTGATTGGTTGATCGTCCTCTTCCACTGGCATTATGCATGTTGATATAGACTGTGGTCTGAGCATTAAAGTGTTTGGTTCCATCTGTTTCCATCTGATCACTTTTGAAGCTTCAAGAGGTTTACATAAAGTCATGGCCCTCACTACGGCCGGCTCTCTGTCAGGAAGATTTAAGAGGCACTTGGCCTCTGCGTAAGCAAAGGATCTAAATTAAGATGAACGCGCAAACAAGCAGCCCTCGGTGAGCGCTCTGCTGAGGGGTCTGGCAGCAGGTGAAGTGTTATCAGGAAATCCTTTGTGTCGACATGGGAGCGTGTTTCCAGTGTGTATCTGCATATAGGCACAAGATGCACAAACAACTTGTACTTGGCATTGTCCACAACATGTCTGTTTCCCGATTCGAAAATAACATGTTGGTTTCTCCATAAGGTTCATGTTCAATAAGTACGGCCATCAACCAGGGCTGGGGGTTTTACAACCGTCAGCCAACTCACACTTTCTTCATTACAAACGCATTCAACTTTTGGCAAATGTCTTAACATATATATCTATATTTTACACACATACAATTTTGCCATCTCATTTGAGTCATGAGCGGAATGATGTAAAGCTTTCATCATCCTGATATTTCAGGACCTATAAACTGAAATATTTCCTCTGCTGAAACATAGAAATGGTCTCCAAGGGATTTTAAAGCGTTACTTCAAAGCTGTGCTGTTGGCCCCTTTTAGTGTCTCTGATTTATGGAACAGCCCTCCTCATCTCGTTATGGCTCGTCATTTAACGCCAGCATGTTACGAGTCAACGCCGAGACCGTGACGCAAGTGAGCAAGAGTCACCGAGTGTAAGAGATTAACAGACAGCAGAAGAAGTCAATACAAAACAATTCATATTTCAAATGGATTCTGTGTGAGTTAGTGTGTGTGCCAGAGATGATGTCGTCAGAGATGACGGCTGGTCGAGCAGCAGAAGGCGTTGGAAGGGGGGGGGGGGGGGGGGGGGTGGTGAGCGGTTCAGGGAGGAAACATAAATATTCCATCGAGGACAAATTGACAGGAGAACAAAAGACAGCGAGGTTTACCTCCAAAGTAAATACAAAAAACGTCTGCATCCCACAGAGCAAAGCGTGATGTGGGTCAGCATGACCTTTATGGCTTCATCCTCACAGCAAAAATTAACAACCCTGTTTCCAACTGAATACTGGCTGGCTGTATGCTTAACTCATTTTACAATTGAATGTATTCTTCCCGAAGGATATTTAGACACTGAAACAAAAAGTACCGAGACTAAATGGATAATACAGCCTGTGGCGAGGTATGGCCATCTGGATCTGGGGGCCCCAGGAGGCTATAAGCAGGGCCCCGAGGGGGGCTATAAGCAGGGCCCCAGGGGGCTATAAGCAGGGCCCCAGGGGGGCTGTAAGCAGGGCCCCAGGGGGGCTATAAGCAGGGCCCCGAGCAGGGCCCCAGGGGGGCTAAAAGCAGGGCCCCAGGGGGCTATAAGCAGGGCCCCAGGGGGGCTGTAAGCAGGGCCCCAGGGGGGCTAAAAGCAGGGCCCCAGGGGGCTATAAGCAGGGCCCCAGGGGGGCTATAAGCAGGGCCCCAATCAATCATTCGAAATCACAGCAATACCTTATTCCAAAGACTTCATATTAGTCCAAGAACTGTCTTTTCTTTGAGTGGTGGAGTGTCTGAGAGCTGCCCCTGGTGGTGGCTCTACCTCCTGCCCCTGCTGGCTCTACCTCCTGCCCCTGGCGGTGGCTCTACCTCCTGCCCCTGGCGGTGGCTCTACCTCCTGCCCCTGGCGGTGGCTCTACTTCCTGCCCCTGGTGGCTCTACTTCCTGCCCCTGGTGGCTCTACTTCCTGCCCCTGGTGGCTCTACTTCCTGCCCCTGGTGGCTCTACTTCCTGGCCCTGGTGGCTCTACTTCCTGGCCCTGGTGGCTCTACTTCCTGGCCCTGGTGGCTCTACTTCCTGCTCCTGATGGCTCTACTTCCTGCCCTCGCTCTACTTCCTGGCCTCTACTTCCCGATGCAGAAGTCTCTGAAGACGATGTCCAGGATCTCGTCGGCGCCGACCCGGCCCGTGATGCGGCCCAGGCTGCTGAGGGCCAGCCGCACGCCGTCCGCCGCCAGCGCCAGGTCCCGGTCCCGGAGGCGCTGGTACTGCTGCAGCGCTGCCACGCACTGCGTCAGGTGGGCCCGGTGCCGTGCCTGTGTCAGGCTGGGGGGCACGGCGGCCAGGGGGTCCCCACACCTGGGGGGGGACAGCTTAGTGGGCTGAACATAAAGCACACGACGGCTAGAGAGAGGAAGAGCAAGATACACTGCCTCGCTGCTTTCTTTCTATATAATAGATCTACAATATAGAACACATATATATAACACATATATGTATATAATATAATAGATCTACAATATAGAACACATATATATAACACATATATGTATATAATATAATAGATCTATAATATAGAACATATATAATAAATATATGTATATAATATAATATATCTATAATATAGAACATATATAATAAATATATGTATATAATATAATCTATCTACAATATAGAACATATATATATACACACATATATATATATATACATATACATATATATACACACATATATATATATACATATATATATACATATACATATATATATATACACATATACATATATATATACTACATATATGTATATAATATATCTACAATATAGAACATATATATATACTACATATATGTATATAATATATCTACAATATAGAACATATATATATACTACATATATGTATATAATATAATATATCTACAATATAGAACATATATATAATATATCTACAATATAGAACATATATATATAATACATATATGTATATAATATAATATATCTACAATATAGAACATATATATATAATATATATATGTATATAACTTATCTACAATATAGAACATATATATATAATACATATATAATATATCGACAATATAGAACCTATATATAATACATATATGTATATAATATATCTACAATATAGAACATATATATAATACATATATGTATATGATATAATATATCTACAATATAGAACATACATATATGATACATATATGTATATAATATAATATATCTACAATATAGAACATATATATATAATACATATATGTATATAATATAACTTATCTACAATATAGAACATATATATATACTACATATATGTATATAATATAATATATCTACAATATAGAACATATATATATACAATATATATATGTATAAAATATAATATAATACATATATGTATATAATATAACTTATCTACAATATAGAACATATATATATATAATATATCTACAATATAGACCATATATATATATTAGAGCTGTCAAGCGATTAAAATATTTAATCGTGATTAAGCGCATTAATGTCATAGTTAACTCGCGATTAATCGCAAATAATTTTTCTATGCTAAATATCCCTTGATTTTTTTGTCCCACAATTCTTCTCATTTTAATTCTCTTATCAACATGGTGAAGTGCATCGGCTTGCCTTGTGCAAATGATTTTTTATTGATAACAACATTGGCATATACTGATCAAAACAGGACGATACAAAAAAAGAGCCTATAGTGCAATTAAACGACTGCTTTGAACAAATGTCATTTGAACATAGCAGTCAGGCTACTGCTTCTTTGTTTTGAGCCAAAGACATTTTTTATTTTTTTTTTTTTAAATAAAATAATTGTGTTAATCGCGCGATAATTTTTTAACGTCGTTAAAATTGGTTTGCGTTAACGCCGTTAATAACGCGTTTAACTGACAGCTCTAATATATATATAATACATGTATATAATATATCTACAATATAGAACATATATATAATACATATATGTATATAATATAATATATCTACAATATATAACATATACATATAATACATATATGTATATAATATAATATATCTACAATATATAACATATATATATAATACATATATGTATATATAATATAACTTATCTACAATATATCACATATATCTATAATACATATATGTATATAATATAACTTATCTACAATATAGAACATATATATAATACATACATGTATATAATATAACTTATCTACAATATACAACATATATATAATGCATATATGTATATAATATAACTTATTTACAATATATCACATATCAATAATATCTATATCTAGATAGATAGATAGATATAGGGGGGGTCACAGAGCCTTGAGAGGGGGGGGGATGTACTCAAGCCTTCAGAGGGGGGGGGGGGGCTGTACTCACAGAGCCTTCAGAGGGGGGGGGGGCTGTACTCACAGAGCCTTCAGAGGGGGGGGGGGGCTGTACTCACAGAGCCTTCAGAGGGGGGGGGGGGCTGTACTCACAGAGCCTTCAGAGGGGGGGGGGGGGGGCTGTACTCACAGAGCCTTCAGAGGGGGGGGGGGGCTGTACTCACAGAGCCTTCAGAGGGGGGGGGGGGGCTGTACTCACAGAGCCTTCAGAGGGGGGGGGGGGTGGCTGTACTCACAGAGCCTTCAGAGGGGGGGGGGGCTGTACTCACAGAGCCTTCAGAGGGGGGGGGGGGGGGGGGGGGCTGTACTCACAGAGCCTTCAGAGGGGGGGGGGGGGGGGGGGGGCTGTACTCACAGAGCCTTCAGAGGTGGGGGGGGGGGGGGGGCTGTACTCACAGAGCCTTCAGCCCGGCCTGCAGCTCCTCCAGCAGAGCTTGCAGCCCGGCGGCGGAGTGGCAGGACGCCAGGCACCAGGGGGGCAGGGCGGTGCCTTGGGGGGGCAGGGCGGTGCCTTGGGGGGGCAGGGCGGTGCCTTGGGGGGGCAGGGCGGTGCCTTGGGGGTGCAGGGCGGTGCCTTGGGGGGGCAGGGCGGTGCCTTGGGGGGGCAGGGCGGTGCCTTGGGGGGGCAGGGCGGTGCCTTGGGGGGGCAGGGCCCGCTCCAGCTGCCCCCTGCGCTGCTCGGAGAGCAGGTCCGCCTTGTTCAGCACCAGCACACACCTCACTGGGGGAGACACACACACACACACACACACACACACACACACACACACACACACACACTTTGATACCAATTCATCAGCAGTGGAATACTGCAACACGGCCGCCCTATCGGCAGCCTGCTGATAATCTGATGCTGAACGGCTGGTTGGCGGCTGGTTGGCGGCTGGTTGGCGGCTGGTTGGCGGCCCCGTGCTGCTCCATCGGCTGCAGGGGGGCTCCCCCTTAGGATTCCATTCTTATTGTTTCCCTATTTTCAGGCATTGCCGGAAGTAAAACACAGAACAGAACCCCCCCCCCCGCCGAGGCCGTGTCCCAGTACCTGGGTCAGGCTCCTCCCGGGGGGGGAGCACACTGTGGATGTACCCCTGGAGGAAGGCAGGGGCCTGCTGGGGGTCTGGGGGCAGCAGGGTGCAGTCCACCACCACCAGGGCCAGGTCCGCCTGCTGCACCCTGGAGAGGAGCGTCTGAGGTTAACGTGGGAGCTCATAGTAAGGGTTAGGGTTAGCCTAACCCTAACCCTAACCCTGGAGAGGAGCGTCTGAGGCAGGGCTCCGGACTAACTTTTTCCTTGGGTGCACTGGTGCGCCTACATTTTTAATTTGGGTGCACCAGCACGTATTTATGGTGCACCCAAGTTTTGAGTTGTTGAGGGGGCAGCACCGGTTGCACCGTCGATATTTACGCCATTGATTAATAATATTTTGACCATTAAATAAATGCCGAATCTGTATCTCTCATAAAGAATATCGTCAGACAATGCCAAGGGATCGGTTCTGTCCCGAAAAACCCTCTGTCTCTGGAGAGACGCCTGTACGATAAGTGCGCCGAGGTCCATGGGAACACCCACAAATGGTGACGCCATTATCGGAGGAGGGGCTAGGAAGCTGCGCACGCCGATATAAGTAGCCGATCTCCGGGTAGACTCGCTGAAAAGCTGCTCCCGACCAGGTTTGGTTGCGAGCGCAAGTCACCATGGTGATACAGCGACGCTTAAAGAGATCGACTTTCATTCCACAGCTAACGCAGGCTTTCAGCTCAACATACCTCGCTAACCCTCTAATCGAGCTTCGTAGTACAGGCCCCTGGATTGGGCTTCGCGGGTTTGTTTACCGGCGTTGCTATTGTTACCGGTCTTGCGTGTTCCAACGGTTTATTAGGCATCTAATAAATCGCTGTCTAATCAATACTTCATTCACTACCTCTTCCGTGGTCATTACAATATTATGAATAGACTGCTCTGTAAAAAAAAAATAATAATAATTATACCAGATAAATTTTCAGTCGCACTACCCCGAATTCTAGGCGCATGTGCGCCCAAATTAGGCGCACTCTGGAGCCCTGGTCTGAGGTTAACGTGGGAGCTCATAGTAAGGGTTAGGGTTAGGCTAACCCTAACCCTAACCCTGGAGAGGAGCGTCTGAGGTTAACGTGGGAGCTCATAGTAAGGGTTAGGGTTAGGCTAACCCTAACCCTGGAGAGGAGCGTCTGAGGTTAACGTGGGAGCTCATGGTTAGGGTTAGGGTTAGGCTAACCCTAACCCTGGAGAGGAGCGTCTGAGGTTAACGTGGGAGCTCATGGTTAGGGTTAGGGTTAGGATAACCCTAACCCTAGTGGGAGCTCATAGTAACGAGGTACACGTGATGTTCAGTCATTTAATATGTAGCATCCCAAGTGGGTGCTACATATTGGTGGTGGTTAGTGAGGTCCCCACTTCACTTTAGGCGTCTTTGAGTGTTATTAATTATTATTATTCTTCATGTTTAACCTCTGTTTTCCTTTTATTCCTAGTCTGTTTTACATAGTTTTGAATGATGACTATATGCTCTGTAAGGTGACCTTGGGTGTCTTGAAAGGCGCCTCTAAATTAAATGTATTATTATTATTATTATTATTTACCAACGCTTTAGGGACCCTCTGAGCATGGTGGAGACTTCAGGTCTGTCTCTTATATTAAAGCCGTACGACAGGAGGAACATGGCCACAGAAACTGTAGTAATCATCTAAATGTTAACTTGAAGTTACTGATTACTTGATTACTGGAGACTACGGTTTCAACAATTCACCCAAACTACTGAATGATTCTTTATTAATCGAAGCGCCAAAAGGCGCCACATGTACTACTCAAGTCTCCAGACTGACAATGCAGGCTCTTGCTTTTTCCTTTCCCCCCCGAGCGCGACTGCTTGGGGCCAGAGTCCGGTCCGCCCGGGTCCTTCCCCCCGACCCCTCCCCGAGGGACACGAGTAGCCGCGGTCACGGCAACAACTGCTACTACATGTCCTTCCTGTTCTGGAGGCCCACACTCACTCCCCTAAAAACAATAACCCCCCCCCCCACTGTCCACAAGATCCAGAGCCCCCCCCATCTGCTGCTACTGTCCACTAACCCTACTACTAACTCTAACCCTGACCACCATCTAACCCTGACCACCATCTAACCCTGACCACCATCTAACTCTAACCCTGACCACCATCTAACCCTGACCACCATCTGACCCTGACCACCATCTAACCCTGACCACCATCTAACTCTAACCCTGACCACCATCTAACCCTGACCACCATCTGACCCTGACCACCATCTGACCCTGACCACCATCTGACCCTGACCACCATCTAACCCTGACCACCATCTAACCCTGACCACCATCTAACCCTGACCACCATCTAACTCTAACCCTGACCACCATCTAACCCTGACCACCATCTGACCCTGACCACCATCTAACCCTGACCACCATCTAACTCTAACCCTGACCACCATCTAACCCTGACCACCATCTAACCCTGACCACCATCTGACCCTGACCACCATCTGACCCTGACCACCATCTAACCCTGACCACCATCTGACCCTGACCACCATCTGACCCTGACCACCATCTGACCCTGACCACCATCTGACCCTGACCACCATCTAACTCTAACCCTGACCACCATCTAACCCTGACCACCATCTAACCCTGACCACCATCTGACCCTGACCACCATCTGACCCTGACCACCATCTAACCCTGACCACCATCTAACCCTGACCACCATCTAACTCTAACCCTGACCACCATCTAACCCTGACCACCATCTGACCCTGACCACCATCTAACCCTGACCACCATCTGACCCTGACCACCATCTGACCCTGACCACCATCTGACCCTGACCACCATCTGACCCTGACCACCATCTGACCCTGACCACCATCTAACCCTGACCACCATCTGACCCTGACCACCATCTGACCCTGACCACCATCTGACCCTGACCACCATCTGACCCTGACCACCATCTAACCCTGACCACCATCTGACCCTGACCACCATCTGACCCTGACCACCATCTGACCCTGACCACCATCTGACCCTGACCACCATCTAACCCTGACCACCATCTGACCCTGACCACCATCTGACCCTGACCACCATCTGACCCTGACCACCATCTGACCCTGACCACCATCTGACCCTGACCACCATCTGACCCTGACCACCATCTGACCCTGACCACCATCTGACCCTGACCACCATCTAACCCTGACCACCATCTGACCCTGACCACCATCTGACCCTGACCACCATCTGACCCTGACCACCATCTAACCCTGACCACCATCTAACTCTAACCCTGACCACCATCTAACCCTGACCACCATCTGACCCTGACCACCATCTAACCCTGACCACCATCTGACCCTGACAGACCGAGCCTGGCAGGCGAGCGCTCCGTCTCTTACCCTCGGTGTGATGGAGGAAGGAGAACGGGGCCAACCGGTGTAAACAGTGGAAGCAGCCCTGATAGAAGAGCAACCCCTAAATCACACGTTATTCTCCCTTCAGCCCTCCTCATGGAGACAGTCGGCCCCCAGGGACGTACGGCTTTACCACTGATATTTATATCACACTCATACACTTTCAAAACCACAACGCATTGAATTATTTCTTCCTTGCTTTGTTTCCCCGGGCGGTGGAAATGAAACAATACTTGATGCTGTGGAGCAGCGGCGTTCCCCGAGTCCTTCCCCGAGCCATCCCTGCCCTCTGCTAACCCAACCTCAGCGCTAGACCGGCCCGCTGCCCTGAAGCGCAACACTGAAATGTTTATTAAACATTAACAGTCACATCCTATACTCCACTCTTAGCAGGATGTTGCAATGGCGGACGTCAGAGATAGGAGGACTTAAGCCGACCACCGCGTGAGAACCACATGCAAACAGAACCGCTGACGTGAGGGATCTCTCTCTCTCCCTCTCTCTCCCCCTCTCTCTCTCTCTCTCCCCCCCTCTCCCCCCTCTCTCTCCCTCCCTCTCCCCCCCCCCCCCTCCCTCCCTCTCCCCCTCCCCCCTCCCCCCCTCCCTCCCTCTCCCCCCCCCCCCCTCCCTCTCTCTCTCCCCCTCACTCCCCCCCTCCCTCACCGTTCCCTCGCCCTGCGGACGCCCTCCTGTTCCACGGGGTCGGGGCTGTCCCTCAGGCCCGCCGTGTCACTCAGCAGAACGGGGAAGCCCCCGATGTCCAGCGCCGTCTCCACCACGTCCCTGGTGGTCCCGGCCACCGGGGACACGATGGCTGCCGGCCTCCGGCCTACGGGACAAGGAGGAGGAGAACTGAACACAGAACATAGAAGGACTCCATAGTGTTGACGGAATAGCCAAGTAGTCTTATTGTATTTAACGTGAAAACATCCACAACATGTATTCACATGACCATCCACAACATGTATTCACATGACCATCCACAACATGTATTCACATGTACTTCCACAACATGTATTCACATGCACGCCCATGAGCACATACAACATACAACCACAACAAACAACTCGGTTGGTTTAAGATGTTTTCTTTATCTTCTCCAACCAGCTAGGAAAGCCACGTAGGGTTTGTACCTAATCCCTCACCGACACCGGGCCGAGGATCTTATTGTATCCTCTGGTTGGAGTCTGGCTGATTATAAACAGCATGACGGCTGAGCGTGCCTCACAGCCACATCCTGCCCCTACAGCCGCAGCGTTGATCCAGCATCAGATAAAGGCTTGCTATTGTTTCCTCTGACACTCTGTCTCCCAGAGGCCGAGCCGCAGGGAACAGATGAGGCCCAGTTTAGGGTTTGAGTGACTGCTGTTGTTTCTATTATTTTACCCAGAATATTTTCAGTGGGTTTGTTTACTGCTGTATTTTTTTTCTTAGAACAATGTGTGTAGATAACATTGCATGTAAGAACAAAAAGCGGGTACTGTTTAGTGGATGTTCATGTGAATACATGTTGTGAAGACATGTTGTTGATGTTCATGTGAATACATGTTGTTGATGTTCATATGAATACATGTTGCGGAAGTTCATGTGAATACATGCTTTGGAAGTTCGTGTGAATACATGCTTTGGAAGTTCGTGTGAATACATGCTTTGGAAGTTCGTGTGAATATATGGATTTGCTGGTACAAAAAGGAATATTGAACATAAAAAAAAGGTAAATAAATATTTAAGTTTTCTTTTTTTTTTCTTGATCTCCGATAAACAAGTGAGTACTCGCTGTAACGCGGTGCACATGTCAACTCGCTGATCAGCTGATAAATTAATTATTAATGTGAATCAACATAATTCAACATGATGGGGTTATCAAAGGTGTTTTTGGCAGAGCGTTCTAGATGGAGGGGCCGTCTTACGGCCACCGTGATTTGTTAGTTTTGTCGTGTAGAGGGAAATATCTATTTATGGACATTTTTCTCTTGTCTTATCGCACACAGCCCTATGATGTGCTGGTGGGTGATCATGTGATCATGTGCTGGTGTGATCATGTGATCATGTTGTGATGTGATCATGTTGTGATTTGATCATGTGATCATTTTGTGATGTGATCATGTTGTGATTTGATCATGTGATCATGTTTTGATTTGCTGTTGGGTGATCATGTTATCATGTGATCATGATTGATGTGCTGGTGTGTGATCATGTGATCATGTTGTGATGTGAACATGTGTTCATGTGGATGTGCTGGATGGTGATCATGTGATGTGATCATGTGATTTGATCATGGGATGGTGTGGATGTGCTGGATGATGTAACCATGTGAAGGATGCTACCTACAGAGTGCGTTGAGCTGGGTTAGGGTTAGGGTTAACTCTACCTACAGAGTGCGTTGAGCAGGCTAGTACCTACAGAGTGCGTTGAGCTGGGTTAGGGTTAACCCTAACCCAGCTCAACGCACTCTGTAGGTATGGTTAACCCTAACCTTACCTACAGAGAGCGTTGAGCAGGCTAGTACCTACAGAGAGCGTTGAGCAGGCTAGTACCTACAGAGTGCGTTGAGCAGGCTAGTACCTACAGAGAGCGTTGAGCAGGCTAGTACCTACAGAGAGCGTTGAGCAGGCTAGTACCTACAGAGAGCGTTGAGCAGGCTAGTACCTACAGAGAGCGTTGAGCAGGCTAGTACCTACAGAGAGCGTTGAGCAGGCTAGTACCTACAGAGAGCGTTGAGCAGGCTAGTACCTACAGAGAGCGTTGAGCAGGCTAGTACCTACAGAGAGCGTTGAGCAGGCTAGTACCTACAGAGTGCGTTGAGCAGGCTAGTACCTACAGAGAGCGTTGAGCAGGCTAGTACCTACAGAGAGCGTTGAGCAGGCTAGTACCTACAGAGAGCGTTGAGCAGGCTAGTACCTACAGAGAGCGTTGAGCAGGCTAGTACCTACAGAGAGCGTTGAGCAGGCTAGTACCTACAGAGAGCGTTGAGCAGGCTAGTACCTACAGAGTGCGTTGAGCTGGGTTAGGGTTAACCCTAACCCAGCTCAACGCACTCTGTAGGTATGGTTAACCCTAACCTTACCTACAGAGAGCGTTGAGCAGGCTAGTACCTACAGAGAGCGTTGAGCAGGCTAGTACCTACAGAGTGCGTTGAGCAGGCTAGTACCTACAGAGTGCGTTGAGCAGGCTAGTACCTACAGAGAGCGTTGAGCAGGCTAGTACCTACAGAGAGCGTTGAGCAGGCTAGTACCTACAGAGAGCGTTGAGCAGGCTAGTACCTACAGAGAGCGTTGAGCAGGCTAGTACCTACAGAGAGCGTTGAGCAGGCTAGTACCTACAGAGAGCGTTGAGCAGGCTAGTACCTACAGAGAGCGTTGAGCAGGCTAGTACCTACAGAGAGCGTTGAGCAGGCTAGTACCTACAGAGAGCGTTGAGCAGGCTAGTACCTACAGAGAGCGTTGAGCAGGCTAGTACCTACAGAGAGCGTTGAGCAGGCTAGTACCTACAGAGAGCGTTGAGCAGGCTAGTACCTACAGAGAGCGTTGAGCAGGCTAGTACCTACAGAGAGCGTTGAGCAGGCTAGTACCTACAGAGAGCGTTGAGCAGGCTAGTACCTACAGAGAGCGTTGAGCAGGCTAGTACCTACAGAGAGCGTTGAGCAGGCTAGTACCTACAGAGAGCGTTGAGCAGGCTAGTACCTACAGAGTGCGTTGAGCAGGCTAGTACCTACAGAGAGCGTTGAGCAGGCTAGTACCTACAGAGAGCGTTGAGCAGGCTAGTACCTACAGAGAGCGTTGAGCAGGCTAGTACCTACAGAGAGCGTTGAGCAGGCTAGTACCTACAGAGAGCGTTGAGCAGGCTAGTACCTACAGAGAGCGTTGAGCAGGCTAGTACCTACAGAGAGCGTTGAGCAGGCTAGTACCTACAGAGAGCGTTGAGCAGGCTAGTACCTACAGAGAGCGTTGAGCAGGCTAGTACCTACAGAGAGCGTTGAGCAGGCTAGTACCTACAGAGAGCGTTGAGCAGGCTAGTACCTACAGAGAGCGTTGAGCAGGCTAGTACCTACAGAGAGCGTTGAGCAGGCTAGTACCTACAGAGTGCGTTGAGCAGGCTGCTCTTCCCGGCGTTGGTGGCTCCGGCGATGACCACCTGGACGCCGCTGCGGAGCATCTCGCCTCGCCGCTCGTCCTTCAGATGACCCTCCAGCTCCCCCTGCAGGGCGCACACCCACCCGTCCACTGGGGGAGAGAGAGAGACAATCAGGGGGGAGACTCAGAGAAAGGAGGGGGGAGGGCCACCGTGCAGCAAGGCGCCAGGAGAGGCCGTCAGGCGGGGGTCAAGGTGGATCAGGAACCTGGTTTAGGAAATGGGGGAGGGGTTGGGGGAGGGCACACACCTTAATGTAGAATAGGGGGGGTCCTGCGATTGGTTTAGAGTATCTTTAATGTCAGCCTATTAAAGAACCTTTAATGTCAGCCTATTTAAAAACGTTTGACTTGATAAGGAAATGCATCAAAGGAGACTTGGACCCAAAACGTACAACAAGCTACCTCCAGCCCTCCTCCTGCCACCGGGGCACACTGCCCAACATATTGCATCCTATGAGACTCAATATTATCATAGGATATGAGAAGAACATTGTTTCACTGAATCATCAGTCTTGGTCTGTTTACCGCAGACCTCAGTGTTTATCTGAGGCACACGCTCTATTTCAGTCTCTGCTGCTGCGGTCGTCATTATTTATGGTCTAACCCTAACCCTATGGTCTAACCCTATGGTCTAATCCTATCCCTATGGTCTAACCCTATGGTCTAACCCTATGGTCTAACCCTATGGTCTAACCCTATGGTCTAACCCTATCCCTATGGTCTAACCCTATGGTCTAACCCTATCCCTATGGTCTAACCCTATGGTCTATCCCTATGGTCTATCCCTATGGTCTAACCCTATGGTCTAACCCTATGGTCTATCCCTATGGTCTAACCCTATGGTCTAACCCTAACCCTATGGTCTAACCCTAACCCTATGGTCTAACCCTATCCCTATGGTCTAACCCTATCCCTATGGTCTAACCCTATCCCTATGGTCTAACCCTATGGTCTAACCCTAACCCTATGGTCTAACCCTATGGTCTAACTCTATGGTCTAACCCTATCCCTATGGTCTAACCCTATCCCTATGGTTGTGAAGTCAACTTGGAAAATCCCCGCTGGATATGAAGGGGTTAATATGCAGCGCCGATTGACAGCTGGGGGAATCCCTCCTCAGAGCGTTACCGCGTCATTGCGTCACGTTACCGCGTCATTGCGTCACCTTACCGGAAAGGACAGAAAGGGGAAGAGAGACTCTTTCAGGAAACGCCAGTTGCAAACAAATCAAACAACGTTCTGTCCAGCAGCAGCAAAGCTGAGCTAGAAAACGTGGAAAAAGCAGCGCTGGTACAGCCATAAAAAGCCTGGAGAAACGGCCGGTTTTTTACCTTGCAGTATACCTAGCAGTTTACCACTTGCAACCCACTTACAACTGTACCCACAATACCTAACTGCTACAACTTACCTGTACCTGTGAAAATACAAAAAGAAAAGTAAAGAGGAGTTAAAGAAGGAAAACGGTGTGGTCATTGCATGAGTGGAACCCAGTTAAACCTCCTATGGTCTGTACCAATCCCTTTCAAGCAGGGAAGCTGCACAAACACTAGATAGCTTGACAGTAAAAAACCGCTGTAAGCTGGAACAGTGAGACAGTAAAAAAAACGGGACTGTAAGCTGGAACAGTGAAAACAGTGACCTGGAAAAAATAAAAGCACCCTGCAAACAGCAGGTGGACCCAAAACATCCAACATGGCTGAAACCATTGAGCAGCTCAAAAGTGAGCGGACAGTAGCCAAACGATCCTTCACACGACTACTAACTACAATATCATCAGAACTCACGACAGCATGTCAGAAGACCAGCTCCGAGATAGCTTCAGTAAAATCACCATTGCAGCCGAGAAAGTCATGGAAACCAATGACGAAGTCATGGCAGGTGTCATTGAAGAAGAGGAGGCAAAGCTGGATGAAGGAGGATCAGTTAAGCTGACCGAACAGCAAAGCGCTGACATAGCTAAGACCATCAGTGAATGTAATCAGAAGCTGAAGGAAGTTGAAGAGCTACTTGGAAAAGCACTCTGGACAAAGTTTGGAGATGAACTGCGCACAGCTGTAGAACTAGCAGAAGCTGAAGCTGATCGTGTTGGAAGAGTACATACCGACAGCAACCTTGACGCCTATGAATTTAGGCTCACTCACCTGAAAACACTTGTGGTTTCCGCAAAGAAAGCGCACTGCAAATGGCAGCAGTGGGTTCCGGTGGAAGACCAACGAGAGTTCCGTGGTCGGCTGAAAGAGCTGGAACACCAGTCAACCAGGCTGGTCTCTAGGAAGGCTGACTTCATAACGGCAAGACTACCGGAAAACACAACTGACACTGCCAGCAATCACAACTTTACTCCAATCATTAAGCTGAAACCCATAGCTCTCCCGAGATTCTCTGGCTACAAGCGTGATTTTCACAGGTGGAGAAGGGACTGGGAGTCGCTCCAAAGACAGGGAGAAGTAACCGGCTCCAAAGAAGTGAAAAAGATAGTTACTCGACAGTCTCGATGACAAGTTCAAAAAAGACTTTCGCCTGACCACCTATAACACTGCAGATGACATTCTCCGCGTCTTGGAGAACCGCTATGGAAATCGAACGGCTATCGCCATTGAGATAGTGGAAGACCTACAGAAGATGTTATTTGTCAAAAGTAGTCAACCAAGGAAAATTGTGGAGTTGATTCAAGCCGTGGAGAAAGCACTCGGGGACCTGAGTGACCTCGGAGACACAGGCGCCATAAAGAATCCCCTTGTAACAAAATCAATCGAGAGTAAACTCCCTGAATCCCTCAAAAAAGAGTGGCTTGTCTATGTAGCCGATCCAAATAATGGAGTAACGCCAGACAAACGGTTTGATCATCTCTTGGCATTCCTCCAGAAGCAAGAAGCTATCTATGAGGAGCTTGAGCAGCTACGAGATGAGGAGCCAAGTAAGCCAAGTTGGAGAGACAACAGGATTGAGCAGAAAAGTGCAAGAACCAAGTCTACAAAGTCAGCTGATGACCAAGGCTGTGTAGTCTGTGGTGATGCCAAACACAAGAGAAAACTCAACTGCAAGCAATTCAAGGCTCTGACTGCAGCCGAAAGGAAGTCTTCAGTAAAGAAGTTGGGAGCGTGTACAAGATGCCTTGAGGTTCACGATGACCGGTCATCCTGCAAACCTGGCTTTCTATGCAAAAATCAAGACTGCAGAGAAGAACAGGCTGAGCATCACTTCTACCTCTGTCCTAAATCTATGTCAAAGAAGTCTGACAAGTCGGAAAAGGATAAAGGCAGAAGGAAGTACACAGAGGGTCAAGAGGATTTCATCAAAAATCTCCCACCCGACCTAGCAAAGCAGTTCAGGGAGGTCTTCTCAAATGTTGCCTCCAGAGTCTTCACAACTTCAAATGACCAGCAAGGTCTACTTGAAAAAAGCGGGATGCAGGAGCTTCCAGTGATCATGATGCTACTCGTCGTCACAGCTAACGCCGGAGAGAAAGTCGGAACACTCATCGACTTAGCATCTGACACCAATTACATCACTCAGAGCAGCAAGCCGTCTGAATCTGAAGAGTGAAGACATCATACTCATTGTCCATGGAGTAGCCGGAATGAAGGTCCAAGTAAAGACAAAGCGCTATCTCCTCAAAATCCGTGTATCCACTTCCAAGGACACACTGAGAGCACATCAATTGGTTTGCTATGGGCTTGAGAACATCGCAGATGTCCACAAAAGTGTAACACCTGGACAACTGCAGCCATTCTTCCCAGATGTACCTCTTGATGAGCTTGTGAGGCCCAAAGAGGTGGAGCTTCTCATTAGCCACAGAGAAGGCCGGCTAGCTCCACAGAGTCAAAGTTGTGGGGGACCTTGTACTGTGGGATGGACCCCTCGGGAAAACGGTTGGAGGAACCCACCCCAAACTGTTCGAGGAGGTTGAAGTGTCAGCCCACATGTCAAAGACGCATTTTGCAAGATTGGAAGTGGAAGTCTGCTTACAAAGCTCAGGTGCATGACATGGTGGAAAGAGGAGCTGCAGTCAAGTTGACTGAAGAACAGATCATTACCTGGAAGGGACCAGTATGGTTTGTAAGTCACCTTATAGCACCAAACCCACACTCTGTAACAACCCCGGTAAGACTCGTCTGGAATAGCAGTCAAAAGTTCAAAGGAACCAGCATGAACGACCTACTGATGAAGGGGCCAGACGTCCTCAACCAGATACGTGCTGTCCTCCTGAGGTTCAGAGGGGGAACCAACGCTGCCTTAGGGGACATCACAAAAATGTACAACTCAGTATGGTTGGAAGACCGTGAGATGCACCTCCACAGGTTCCTCTGGCGAGACTCAGAAGAGGAGGAGATGGAGGAGTACGCTATCACCAGAGTCAACATTGGTGATAAACCGGCAGGCTGCATTGCACAGCTCGCAATGCGAGAAACAGCCAACCTACCTTCCTTTGCCCACCTCGAAGAGGAGCGAGGAGTACTTCATAATGACAGCTATGTCGACGACATCCTAACATCTCACAATGACCTTGAGAAACTGAAAACCATCACAGCGAATGTGGAGCTAATCCTGAAAGCTGGAGGTTTCCTGTTGAAGCCTTGGGTCTTCTCAGGCCAAAGTGGGAGGAAGGTGAAAGACGATGCGAGCAAGACCAAAGGTAACAACATGGTTCTCCCGAATCAAATGAGGGATGACGAGAACAAAGCACTTGGTCTAGGTTACCTCGTGGAAGAGGATAAGCTCCATGTCATGTCATCCATAAACTTCTCAAAGAGAAAGCAGAAGATGCGACTTGGCCAAGACCTACTAGACCAAGTAAGAGCGCAGACCCCCAACCCTTTGACAAGAAGGGACCTCCTGAGTCAAGTCTCAGGGTTATATGATCCAGTTGGCCTGGTGACTCCTGCCAAGCAAAAGGGTGCCATCCTTGTGCGGAGAGCATTCCAGGAGGCAAAGAGTGTCAACTGCCCTGTCAAAGACACCTGGGACACAGCATTGTCAGACAGCCTCAGAGAAGATGCAGTCCGGCTCTTCGAAGAGTATGTGCAACTCGGGTGGATTACATTCACCAGGGCCATAATGCCTCCAAGCTTCAGTGGAGAACCATGGGCAATAACATTCTCAGATGGAAGCGAGCAGGCCTACGGCGCAGTGATGTACCTCCGGTGGAACACTGAGCAGGGCCCAGTCGTCACTCTAGTGGAGTCCAAGGCAAAGCTAACTCCTTTAGACCACAAAGGTGATGCTGTCAAAGCAGAGATGTGCGGAGCAGTGTTTGCCTCACGGCTCAAAAAGTACTTCGAACAGCACAGCAAGATCCGAGTTGACAAGTGGTTCCATATCATTGACAGCCAAACAGTTCTCGGTGCAATCCAGAGAGAGAGCTATGGTTATCAAACCTTCTTTGCAAACAGGATCGGCGAGATCCAGAACACAACAGCAATCCGAGATTGGTGGTGGATTCCTGGTCCTCTCAATATTGCTGATATCATAACCAGAGGGGCCAGTCCTCAAGACCTGGATGAAAGTTCAGAATGGCAGAACGGACCAACATTCTTGAAGCTACCAGTGGATGAGTGGCCAGTTAAATCTGCCAAAGAGTTGGTGATGGCTGCCAGAGACGGTGTCAACAGATTACAGAAGAAAGCGTTTGTTGCTGCACTGACCCGAGCACAAGCCAAGGCACAACTGCTGCCGGATCCAAAGGATACTGACACGCAGAAGCCTTCTGAACTAAAGCAAGACCAGGAACCAACTCAGACCCAAACACAACCAAAGAGGCCACCAGCAGGATCAACTGTCCAAGAACTGGTGGATGTCAAGCGGTTCAGTAACCTAAGCCGACTTGTCAAAACAGTCGCCTGGATCCGGAGAGCAGCAAGGATGTTCATGAAAGGGAACAAGCGAACTGCAAACAATCCAAAGTGGGAGGCAGTGTCGTTTTCAAAAGTCATCTCAGTGACAGAGAGGGAAGACGCCCTAAAAGACATCTTCCTTGCGGCACAGCAAAGTGCATCCTTCCCAAGCACAACCACAGACAGGCTGGTGGTGTACAGAGACCAAGAGACTGGATTGTTGGTCTGTGGGGGTCGTGTGCAGATCTTCAATGAAGATAAAGTTGCTGTCCCCATCTTGCCTTACGAAGCCTGGGTGTCGACACTGTTAGCACGAGAAGCCCACGAGGAGAACCACGATGGAGTGGCCGGGACCTTGCTCAAGATGAGAAGAAGAGCATGGGTCGTGAAAGGTCGGAGAATTGCTCAAAAAGCGGTCGAAAACTGCATGTTCTGCAGGATACCAAAAGCAAAAAGATGCCAGCAAATAATGGGTGATCTACCTCCAGAGAGGACAGAACCAGCTGCCCCATTCCACTACACAACAGTCGACCTCTTCGGACCCTACCAAGTCAGGGATGATGTAAAGAAAAGAGTGTCACTGAAGGTTTGGGGAATTGTGTTTTGTTGCATGGCCTCCAGAGCTATTCACACCGAGCTGGTGAACTCTCAGTCCACAGAGAGTTTTCTGTTTGCCTACCAGAGGTTCACAGCACTAAGAGGTCATCCAAAGAAAATCTGGTCAGATCCTGGGACCAACTTCATTGGGGCTAAGCCAGTCCTAGAAGAACAGTACCGATTCCTTGCCAATCTTGACAAAGCTACCCTGGAGGAGAGAGCTGCCAAGAATGGCACAGAATGGTCGTGGAAGATTCATCCAGCCGATTCTCCACACCGGAATGGTGCCGCAGAAGCTGCTGTGCGCATTGTCAAGAGAGCACTGCAGAGTCTTGGAGGAGAGTCCGGCCTAAGTTGGAGTGAATTCCAAATAACTCTCTACACGGCTGCCAATCTTGCAAATGAAAGACCAATTGACGCCAGGACACAGAGCCGAGAAGACAGCGTCCAGTTCATCACTCCTAACTGTCTCCTGCTCGGACGAGCATCACAGGGTGGAGATGTCAGAACATTCGACTTCAGTGACTATCCCTACAAAAGGCTTAAAGAAATGCAAGCGCAAGTTAACAAGTTCTGGAGGAACTGGAGTCAACTTGCTGGTCCTAACTTATTCGTAAGGAACAAATGGCATACCGCCAAGAGAAATGTCGCAGTCGGGGACATCGTCTGGATGGCGGACCAAAACGCCCTTAGGGGTCAGTTCAGGATTGCAAGAGTGGTTAGCGTCAACTCGGACAGCAAAGGAGTTGTGAGGGACGTCAATGTCAGAACCTTCCCAAGCTACCCCGTTCCTGTCACAAGGCCTACCGGAGCAAAAGTAAGTCACCGAACATCTAAGAAATTCAAAGAAAAGATCCCAGCAGCAGTTCTTCACAGAGACGTAAGGCGACTAGTGGTCTTGCTTCCCACCGAAGAACAGAACTAAACATCTGACCCAAGTTGCTCCTGTAACATGCAACCTCCCAGGTGTCTCCACTGGAAGGTCGAGTGGGAGGTGTGAAGTCAACTTGGAAAATCCCCGCTGGATATGAAGGGGTTAATATGCAGCGCCGATTGACAGCTGGGGGAATCCCTCCTCAGAGCGTTACCGCGTCATTGCGTCACGTTACCGCGTCATTGCGTCACCTTACCGGAAAGGACAGAAAGGGGAAGAGAGACTCTTTCAGGAAACGCCAGTTGCAAACAAATCAGACAACGTTCTGTCCAGCAGCAGCAAAGCTGAGCTAGAAAACGTGGAAAAAGCAGCGCTGGTACAGCCATAATAAGCCTGGAGAAACGGCCGGTTTTTTACCTTGCAGTATACCTAGCAGTTTACCACTTGCAACCCACTTACAACTGTACCCACAATACCTACCTGCTACAACTTACCTGTACCTGTGAAAATACAAAAAGAAAAGTAAAGAGGAGTTAAAGAAGGAAAACGGTGTGGTCATTGCATGAGTGGAACCCAGTTAAACCTCCTATGGTCTGTACCAATCCCTTTCAAGCAGGGAAGCTGCACAAACACTAGATAGCTTGACAATGGTCTAACCCTATCCCTATGGTCTAACCCTATCCCTATGGTCTAACCCTATGGTCTAACCCTAACCTATTATTTATGTTCTGCTCGGGCTGAGCAGGGCGTGGCTCTCTGTCCCCCATTGTTGTGTTAACACCAGCGGATCTGAGGCTCAAGGCACCAGAAGCCATTCATAAGTGATGTCTCATCCTGCAAATGTGTACACACACACACACAAATTTCCCTGGTAGCTTAGCTCCTGTTATGATATAGCCTTGTTCAATACAGTAAATACACATCATACTACACCATATACTTATACCATATATATATATATATACCATACTACACCATATATATATATATACACAATATATATACAAACCATACTATACCACATATACACGCCATACTACACCATATATACACACACACACCATACGACACCATAAATATACACCAAACTTAAACCATACTATACCAAATATGGTATAGTATGGTTTCTATACGGTGTAGGTTGAACTGGTGTGAAGGGCATATTTTAATTCACTTGATTTCCTGAATTTACAAGTTTATTATGACTGTATATCAAATCAAATCTAAATTCTAAAATCTTACATTGTGATTGGGGCTCACTGCTCTATAGGACTCTAAAGGAACGACAGCACTCACATTCACTCAAACACACCTCGAACCCATTGTTAGATAGAACATGAAACATGATGACGAACTGTGACCAACCGTGGCCATGGCCCCCGGTTGTGAAGCCTGGTGGAAGTAAGGTTTCTCTCATGGCCTTCAGTCGGATCCCAGGGTCTGGATGCAAAAAGACCCACCTCCGTTCTAACCCTAACCCTCCGTTCTAAGTCAACGTAAAAACTTGATTTAAATCTAGCAATCCAGAGCACATTAATGTTTCCTTTGTTTTCTCGGCATCTCGGTGGCTTGTTCATCTCCATTCTAAGTATTTTGGGTTAGCCTAACTCTAACCCTAGGTCCAATATGACTGTTATATTAAATTAAGATTAATTTAATAAAACTATGGGCCTCACACACAACAGGCATGGGAAGCGGCAGTAATGAGAGCTGAGGGAGCGGAGTGTTCCGCGGCTCGGAGGTCCTGACCTACAGCGCTCCATCTGCACACTCCCTGTCCTCTTGCCCAGAGGAAGCAGTCTTTCCAGCGGTGCAATGCCCAACACCTGTCAATGTCCGTATGTCCGTCCACAGGGCAAACAGGAAAGCAGCCAGCTCTACTCGCACGCCCCTACCCCACACCTAAGGAAAGATCCTCTCCCAGACCATCGCTGAAGACCACGGCTGTGGGCCTACCTTGACTTATGACGCCGTCTTCGATGAGCTCATCCTCGCTGAAGTCGATGAAGGCCTCGATGTGGGCCAGGCACTGTGGGGGATGGAACAGAAAGTTCAGGAGAACGGACATGGCCGTCATCCTACCAACCACAGGCTCGCTGAATGGTGGATAAGGAACCACGGAATGGTGGATAAGGAACCAAGAAGCGCACATATTCCACGTTTTTGAAAAGAAAAAAAGAGCAATGGATTGTGTGTTCACAGGTGAAATGCACTTGGCACACACACACACACACACACACACACTACCGCCGTCACTCACCAGGGTCTGTCAATATGCTTCTAATCAATCTAATCAGACTCAAATGCTCAAAAATTAAGTTAATATTTGTTGGGTTACTGATGTGATAAGCAACATTGTCCTGTATCGTTTTGTATGAACAATTTTCGAATGGCTTCCAAATCAGTTATTATAGAAGGGTTATCTTTATTATAATTTTTAAATTTCTGCATGAATAGTTATCTTTATTATTATTATCATACCCAAGTTGTTACTTTTTTTTTTTTTCCAAACCTGCTCCAAGAGGGGTACAGGTTACTTCTGTTATGCCATGTGTGTAATTTGATCTAAACTAATGTGTCTGGTCCAAGGAGTCTCATTCGTTTACAATCACAATGGCAGGTAGCAGCACCACAACAAGCTCCTCAAACTGTACTGATTAATAATAGGCCAGAAATAATTAACACGCCTATAAAGGATTTGCTTGGAATAACTTCTGAAGTATTCATTGTGGGAAAAGTTGGAAAAAGGAATAATTGAAAATGATTGCAAATAAAACGTATTAACCGAATAATCCATCCTGTAGAATCCTAAAACACGGGACGAGATGTTAACTGTCCGTTGTGCCAATAGATGGTATTGATTCTCACACATGAGGTTTGCCTTGATGTTGAGAGTGAAGAGGGGGAGGAGGAGGGTGAAGGGTGAAGACCTGGGTTCTCAAATGGCTGGTGGGGGTGGGAATAAGTGAGCATGTCATGTTGCTGTTCTATGAGCCCAGCAAGGGTCCTTCCGCTTGATCCATATCCACTGGCTGCTTCTTTCGGCCGCTTCAGAGACTGTTTTTATTGTCTGTCGCAGAGCCTGACCATGGATACCAAGGTCTTTCAGCAACCTAATGGTGGAAGAAGCCACAAAACCTCTACATCCCACTTCAACCGGATAGACATTTGAATTCCATCCTCGTAGCTGCGCATCTGCTGCCAGTTCTGTGAGGCGCATGTTCTTGCGCTCATAGGCCTCTTCAGTTGAATTGTCCCATGGGACTGTGAGCTCTATGATGTTGACAGACTTCAGGGAAGGGGACCAGAATACCATGTCTGGTCTAAGTCTGGTGGCTGCAATCTCAGGTGGAAAGATTAGTTGCTGGCCAATATCGACTAGCATCTTCCAATCCCGGGTCTTGGCTAGCTGGCCAGCTTCTGGTTTGGGAGAGGGGTGGTTGGGCTTTTTCTGTCCCTCAAGGATGAATGTTGGTGCTGGGATGTGATTTGTTGCTCTAAGGGGCAGGGAGTTTGTGGTATACCTTTTGCTCTCCAAAGCTGCTGCCAGATTCTTAAGAACCTGGCTCCAGGTGTCAGGCTGGTCTTACAACCGGTCAAGATGAGAGTCGCTGGGGTTGGGCAGAGGCCACAGGTTGGGTCCCCTAACCCAGGTTTTTTGGAGATGGGAGCACATCATTGGTAGCTCTGATAATGAAGCCGATGTTGCTTGCCTCCATTTCCCAGAGTTCCTCCAGCTGATCCTTCTCCTCTCCAAGCCTTCCCACCTCATCCATTGTGCCTGCTTGACGAGAGACGGCCTTCGCACTTCTTTTAGATTCCTCCCGACGGCGCACCTCCTCTACCATCATTTTCCTCCTCTCTGACGTTGAGGCCTTACGCCAAGTTGGCTTACTTGCTGCAAGGCCAAAGCCTCCTCTTCCCAGCTGGACATGCCCCACCATGTCGCTGCGCTTCAAGGCTGACGTAGCATGCTGCGCCGCATCGGATGATATGCCTTTCCATCCAGTTAACAGGTTTGGTACAGCTTTACTGATGGTCTGGTCTCTGGATTCCTTCAAAGTCATATGGAGTCTCACTTTAGAGCACTTGTACCCTTCAGTGAGGCTCGTGATAAGCAGTTCAAGGACCCCTTTGCCGTAGAAGCTGATGTTAGTTAGACAGCGTGGGAGCCCAAGCCATTTCTTCATGTATGAAGTCATGGTTCGCTCCATGTTCTCCACAGTTGTTATTGGGACCTCGTAGATAGTGAGTGGCCACATTACCTGAGGGAGAAGCCCAAATTGCAGGCACCAGAGCTTAAGCTTCCCTGGCAGCAGTGTCTTGTTGATGTTAAGTGGGAAGAAAACGATGTGCTGTAATGCATCAGGCCCCTCTTTCAGAGCCTGTAATGCATCAGGCCCCTCTTAGAGCCTGTAATGCATCAGGCCCCTCTCAGAGCCTGTAATGCATCAGGCCCCTCTCAGAGCCTGTAATGCATCAGGCCCCTCTCATAGAGCCTGTAATGCATCAGGCCCCTCTCATAGAGCCTGTAATGCATCAGGCCCCTCTCATAGAGCCGGTAATGCATCAGGCCCCTCTCATAGAGCCTGTAATGCATCAAGCCCCTCTTACAGAGCCTGTAATGCATCAGGCCCCTCTCATAGAGCCGGTAATGCATCAGGCCCCTCTTACAGAGCCTGTAATGCATCAGGCCCCTCTTACAGAGCCTGTAATGCATCAGGCCCCTCTCTTAGAGCCTGTAATGCATCAGGCCCCTCTTAGAGCCTGTAATGCATCAGGCCCCTCACAGAGCCTGTAATGCATCAGGCCCCTCTCAGAGCCTGTAATGCATCAGGCCCCTCTTACAGAGCCTGTAATGCATCAGGCCCCTCTCTTAGAGCCTGTAATGCATCAGGCCCCTCCCATAGAGCCTGTAATGCATCAGGCCCCTCTCATAGAGCCTGTAATGCATCAGGCCCCTCTCATAGAGCCTGTAATGCATCAGGCCCCTCTTACAGAGCCTGTAATGCATCAGGCCCCTCTCATAGAGCCTGTAATGCATCAGGCCCCTCTCAGAGCCTGCAATGTATCAGGCCCCACTCAGAGCCTGTGCTGTAATGCATCAGGCCCCTCTTACAGAGCCTGTGCTGTAATGCATCAGGCCCCTCTTACAGAGCCTGTGCTGTAATGCATCAGGCCCCTCTCAGAGCCTGTGCTGTAATGCATCAGGCCCCTCTTACAGAGCCTGTAATGCATCAGGCCCCTCTTTCAGAGCCTGTAATGCATCAGGCCCCTCTCACAGAGCCTGTAATGCATCAGGCCCCTCTCAGAGCCTGTAATGCATCAGGCCCCTCTTACAGAGCCTGTAATGCATCAGGCCCCTCTCTTAGAGCCTGTAATGCATCAGGCCCCTCTCATAGAGCCTGTAATGCATCAGGCCCCTCTCATAGAGCCTGTAATGCATCAGGCCCCTCTCATAGAGCCTGTAATGCATCAGGCCCCTCTTACAGAGCCTGTAATGCATCAGGCCCCTCTCATAGAGCCTGTAATGCATCAGGCCCCTCTCAGAGCCTGCAATGTATCAGGCCCCACTCAGAGCCTGTGCTGTAATGCATCAGGCCCCTCTTACAGAGCCTGTGCTGTAATGCATCAGGCCCCTCTTACAGAGCCTGTAATGCATCAGGCCCCTCTCATAGAGCCTGTAATGCATCAGGCCCCTCTCAGAGCCTGTGCTGTAATGCATCAGGCCCCTCTCAGAGCCTGTGCTGTAATGCATCAGGCCCCTCTTACAGAGCCTGTGCTGTAATGCATCAGGCCCCTCTCATAGAGCCTGTAATGCATCAGGCCCCTCTCATAGAGCCTGTAATGCATCAGGCCCCTCTCAGAGCCTGTGCTGTAATGCATCAGGCCCCTCTTACAGAGCCTTACAGAAACCTTGCAACAGGCCCCAGGCTTCATCCACAACGCCCGGATTAGTGCGTCACTGCAAGGGCTCCCAATCTATATCCGTTTTGATTCCTCGTTAGTAACACCCAGGAACAGCCATGGGGCCGGGGGAACAGCCATGGGGCCGGGGCACTCCTAACCCATCTGGGAGACCCGCACACCCTGGACACCTTTCTGAAGGGCCCAAAGAACTTCCTATGCGGAAAGGAATTCAGTCCCTTTTGGTTCGTTTCTAGTTATCGTTTGATTGTTTTAGCGCTACTCGTCTGATGTCATGGTCACTGTACCTAGTAAACTATCATCATAATCATAAACATCATTATTTTCAACCCACAGTGAGTTCTTTACTCCCCCAGCATCTTGTGACCAGAATCTCAGATATATATACATAATAATATAATAATGAAATGGAGATTGATCAGGGGGAGCAAAAAAAAAAAGAATCGCAATCCACACGGGTGGCGTTCCCGTATAGATCAGAAGTTAGTATGATAAAAATGAGAGACACCAAAGCAAACAAGTTAGGTTAGGTTATATCTGGAGCCTAAATAAAACAGCAGAAGCTTTATAGAGAGATCGTTGCAGGGATGCAGATGATAAAGCAACACGGTTACATTCTCTGACCTAATCCCGTCAACTGGGAAAACTCTTTCCTCCCCGGCTTTAGAACGACGTTCCAATCCCTTAAAGGCCCGAGATGCCCCCAGGTGTGACTGTGAAGTTTTGAAAATCTGCCCCTATGACCTAGATGTTTGCTGGATAGATCAGTCTACCAGCCTACCAAGTGGACAGTAGCAAAAATTGCTCATCTATCCGTCACACGTCTAGGTGGACATTGTGATGTCAAACGGGGCAGATTTAACACGCTTGAAAGTTTAATCACACTCCACCTGGTGGCATGTCATGGGACCTTTAATAGATGCTTTCAATATATAAACTCAATATTGATTTAAAGTATAGTAGTTCATGCAGTGTATTAATCCACACTAAAACAGGAAGCCTCCAACCCCCTCCCTTGACTCATTCATTCCACAGCAGAGAAGGAAAAACCACCGCAAACCAACGCAGCATTGTTTGAAAGCCCTGTTAACGGGGTGCTTGACCTGCAGCACACTACACCAGCTGGCCAATGCGCTGCCTTTCGCAGAAATCGGATCATCCACTGGAATCCAGCGCCTCGGGAGAATAGCTTTGGCTCCAGAAACCTGGTGCTTCTGAATGCGTTGCACCACAAACGGGATCTGGATTCAATGCTCTGTTCAGTAGGGCAGAGGCACCGGCCTGCCGCCACTTCCACAGGTTTATTATAACCTTCTCAGGCCTCCACGGTAAATTCTCAGACAATCAAACACTCCGCTGCTGTAAACAAGCTTAGGCCTTGACCCTACTGTAAAAAACATCAAGCTCTGCCTAATGGAATCTCTCTAAACGATCGTTTCTATTCAGTTCAATTAGTGATATTGAAGAAAGGAATATCGAGAATAGTGAATCAAAACATTCCCTCAGAAAATGAAAATGTAAAGCACGAGAATTATAATTCAAATTCCATAGTGCAATTGTTTTCGTGACAAGTTTGTGTCCAATCCAGCTGTGGGGGTGGTTCTCTCACCCGCTTGAGTCGGGAGCCCCAGTCCTGGTAGAGGCGCCCCAGCTCCCCAGACATCTGCCTGACAGCCTGCCTCCTCTGGGCCTCTGTCTCCGCGTGGATCAGGTCCCCGAGGCCCTCCACCTGACAGCACACGGCCAGAGAGGGCGGACGGCGTTATCCTTAAGCCCCCTTTGGATGTAGGACAGGTCATAGCAATATGATCAAATCATATCACATGTTGCTTTAAAACGTATGGATGCATTTATGACAACCACCAATACCTTTTGCGTCCACAAAGTTTCAACATGGAGTGAGACAGTGAGGGGTTATAGTGATCAGGGTAAAGGGGGAGACAGTGAGGGTGTTATAGTGATCAGGGTAAAGGGGGAGACAGTGAGGGGGTTATAGTGATCAGGGTAAAGGGGGAGACAGTGAGGGGGTTATAGTGATCAGGGTAAAGGGGGAGACAGTGAGGGGGTTATAGTGATCAGGGTAAAGGGGGAGACAGTGAGGGGGTTATAGTGATCAGGGTAAAGGGGGAGACAGTGAGGGTGTTATAGTGATCAGGGTAAAGGGGGAGACAGTGAGGGTGTTATAGTGATCAGGGTAAAGGGGGAGACAGTGAGGGGGTTATAGTGATCAGGGTAAAGGGGGAGACAGTGAGGGGGTTATAGTGATCAGGGTAAAGGGGGAGACAGTGAGGGGGTTATAGTGATCAGGGTAAAGGGGGAGACAGTGAGGGTGTTATAGTGATCAGGGTAAAGGGGGAGACAGTGAGGGTGTTATAGTGATCAGGGTAAAGGGGGAGACAGTGAGGGGGTTATAGTGATCAGGGTAAAGGGGGAGACAGTGAGGGGGTTATAGTGATCAGGGTAAAGGGGGAGACAGTGAGGGGGTTATAGTGATCAGGGTAAAGGGGGAGACAGTGGGGATCCGGGTAAAGGGGGAGACAGTGAGGGTGTTATAGTGATCAGGGTAAAGGGGGAGACAGTGAGGGGGTTATAGTGATCAGGGTAAAGGGGGAGACAGTGGGGGGGTTATAGTGATCAGGGTAAAGGGGGAGACAGTGAGGGTGTTATAGTGATCAGGGTAAAGGGGGAGACAGTGAGGGGGTTATAGTGATCAGGGTAAAGGGGGAGACAGTGGGGGGGTTATAGTGATCAGGGTAAAGGGGGAGACAGTGGGGATCCGGGTAAAGGGGGAGACAGTGAGGGGGTTATAGTGATCAGGGTAAAGGGGGAGACAGTGAGGGGGTTATAGTGATCAGGGTAAAGGGGGAGACAGTGGGGGGGTTATAGTGATCAGGGTAAAGGGGGAGACAGTGGGGATCCGGGTAAAGGGGGAGACAGTGAGGGGGTTATAGTGATCAGGGTAAAGGGGGAGACAGTGGGGATCCGGGTAAAGGGGGAGACAGTGGGGGGGGGGTTACGGGATTCAACTGGCCGGTCTTGTTCATCTATTTTCGGAACAGTCTTGATTAATAGTGTGTGAGAGATTATTGTTAACTTTTGTGTTGCCAGACAGAAATCTGAAAAAGGTTTGAATTTAGTTTTTTACTTTACTAGCCAAAAACAGGATTGGTGACAATATCAGCATGCATATGTTGCAAACAAATGCACTAAAAATATATACACTCTAGGCATGAAATGGTTGACAAAAAAGAAAAACTGCTACCATTAAACCTTTAGTGCCATCAATGTAGGTCCTCTATATCAGTGGTTCTCAAATGGGGGTACGCGTAGCCCTCGGGGTACTTTGCAGTACTGCACGGGGTACTCAGAACATTTAAAATAATAACAAGGTAAACATTTGAAAAAACATTTTTTGGGAGAATTCAGAATGAGACTTCTCCTAGGGCGAGATTTGGTAGAACACAATAATTAGCAGATCAGATCAAGCCAATTGTAAAGAGACAGGCCTTATTTCTGTGTCGGGATCCTCTCCATAACAATAGTGTGTCAATGGTTGCTATCGCCCCAAAGGACATTAGACGCAGCCCGTTTTAGCAGATTACAGCTTCAGCTTTCCCACTCAATGCTGGAGTCATCTCAAACCTTTAAGTCAGCATTGTTCCCTTAACATCCGACATGATTTGGAAAATGGGTGAATGTTTTTTTCAGCTTTGTGGCATCCACATAGTGATTCCAGTCCTAATTATGTAGAGGTCACAATGTGTATAAGTGGTTTACCTCCGTTAGGTCAAGCTTTCCTGCGTGGAAGGCCCGTCGTGTGAACTCCCCCGCCTCCGCTGGCCTCAAGCCAGCCAGGCTTCCTGAGATACACACACACACACACACGCACACACACACACACATCAGCCAGGTGGAGGCATATTTGTGCACTTTCACCCACGTATGAATGCACAGAGGCGCCATCAGGAGGTTCAAAGGCCAGATCTCGGGGTCACTCAGGGTTCATGCGTCAACAACCGAAAAGGTCACATCCGTGCGGTTTAGGTGGGTCGTGCCTTGGCGTTAGGAAATGGTTGGAGAATTCCCAGTAAGTCATTGGGAGCGCAGGTGATTCATACCACAGCGGTGTACTATTCTTAATTCAATCACACAGCACCATTTGCCAACATGCAGTGGCCTTAAACATACAAGACAACAGCCTGCCTGTGAGCCAATGGTGGGTTCGCTGTTTTGCTCAAGGACGCTTCCACTCTAACGTCAGGAGGAGCTGTCTTCTGCAAACCCAGAGTTGCAGAAGACCATATCTACCTTGGGTAGAGTTGCGGTCTGCAGCAATGCAATTAGGCTATATTATGCATCTACGCACGAAGAACATCTACTTAATTAAAGCAACAGTGCCCCCTAGCAGCAGATCTAATTAGTGCATAGGACGCGACTTTAAAGTACATTAACAGTATAAGGGTTCATGCATTACTGGCAATAAGGAATGTCGTATGTGTAAAATAAAACTATGCAATATCTGTGATTATTTGGTCATCTTTGGTGTCTCTTAATGTCATATTTGAAATTGGTCTTGGGGCTCTGTAACACATATTCCTCCTGGATCTCACCAAGGGCCTGCAGGACAGCAGAGGTAACAGCAGGACCGCCATGGATGTGGAACTCTGCACTGTCCTCTCCGGTGAAACTCTGCGGCCCTGGACAGAACACAATTCTTTTTTTGTTGCAGGCATACAAAATGTATATCAATTCATGTATTTTTTACAATAAGCGTATAGAATAGGACAGCTGAATGTCACACCTGGAAACCAGAGAATCAGTCCGCGGTCCAGCACCTCTGTGGAGCGCGGGTCTGTGATAGTGCGCAGCAGTGCCCGGCGGGGAGGAGGCATTGCGCTGGTCAGTCCCGCCATGCTCCTCAGGGCTGTGGAGGAGGCAGGGCCACTCACCCTCACCACGGCCACCCCGCACCGGCCGTGGCCTGACGACAACGCAAAGATGGTCTCAGCGTCACACATTGAGCCTGGAGCAGCCCCTCTGGAGATAGACCTACCGGCCAGACTCAGGGCTGAAGACTTTAGTCTGCTGGAAGATGTAGAAGCAAGAGAGGAGTTTAAATAACATAAAGGACATGAATACGAAATTCTAGATATTCTAACTATACAGTCCAGTCATGAAGAACAACAGCTGGTAGGGGGACACACATTGCTTTGTTTATTGTTGCATGTGAAGACATCCGAATAGCCTACACAACATAGCCTACGCAAGAAACTCAACCAATTTTGTCGTTTTAATTCAGCAACAAACCTTTTGTTTAAAATACGGGCTGTTCTCCATATCTGAGTGGATGAAAACGTCAACATTGTGACAAAAGCAGGAGCGACGTGACTTGTTAATTGTTTACACCTTGATGCATTCCCTTTCCCAGACGGTCTGCCTCCTACTCTCTGCTGGGTTTGACCCCATGGGGAGGTGTTCCAAACAACTAATTCGCCCGACCGCCTGACTCTCTGCGGTGGGCATTGATCGAGTTACCATTATTGATCCAGTGATTATTTCCACTGATCTGTCTTTCTACCTCTTACGTAGAAATGACCTCTTAGTTTTAGAGCATTTCACTCAACAACATTAAGGCATGGCTGTATAACAACAAGACGACCGTCCCGTTGTGCAGCGTCTATCTATGCTCGTCTGGCCCCTACTTCCGCTGCACAACAAGTTCCGGACAATGGTTTAGTACAGAAAGGTAGGAAAGGCGAGCTCCAAGTAGCCAATGTGACCTAAATAGAGTGGCGAAGTCACGCCCCTTCCAGTAGAGCCCATGGGACCGATGAGATCGAAAAGTATGAATGGGTTTCAATCGTGAGAAAGTAAACATTTTCTGGTCCCAGTCTTTATATGCCCCGGATTACACATATGTTGTTGTTGTGGATTTAAATGATAATTTTGAATGCAAAGAAAGCTAAACATTTTCGTGAAGAAGTTTGAAAAGGTTTTTTTTCGGATAAAAGCATCGGAAGAGGTGAAAACCATTATAAGTCGGGGTATGTGGAGAGTTTCAGTTATGCCGATGGGGAGATTGTCGGTCTTGCCCACGCCAGTCGCAGGGAGCGTGACGGCACATACGAGATGTAGCCTAGTCTTTCTCATTGTGTTTTCTCTACAGCCTTTGACTGAACAATTGCACAATAAATGGTAAAACTCTTGACATAAAAAATGTTCATTTAAATCCACAAACAAATGTGTAATCCAGGGAATTGAAAGGCTGGGACCAGGAAATAATTACTCTCTCTCAATTGAAACCTATTCATATTTTTCGATCTCGGTCCCATGGGCTCTACCGGAAGAGGCGTGACTTCGCCGCTAGAGAAAGCCCAAACTGACCACAACGAACTTCCCTTGACCGATTACACGGCTATGGGGCCAGGGAATAACTTTCCTTATTGGTTCTTTCTTTCATTGTTTCTGTCGTGTGTGCCTGCATGTGTTACAGATTAGCTCAGATGACAGATGAGTGTGATGATCGGAAGGACACATTCCTCCATTTATTCTGCTCATAGGCCTAGTAATAATTTCCTGCACTTGGAGTACCGTGGTGAAGTTAGTTTGCCGTTGGAGATTCAACATATATTCGCATATTAATTTCGTGTTCGTCTGCGGTTCCTGCCGTGCTGTCAGTCCTGGCGGACGTCCAGGGGGCACCCTTCTCATCAATGCTACCTTCATTCTTTCACTTAAATGTTATGTCACTGATTTTCTTTAATTAGGCTATATTCTTACAAAAAATACAAAGAAACGTCCTCAGATTGCATCATATAGGCCTACAACATATCGGTTTATTAATACATTTTTTTCAGGATCACAGCCATATTGTATAAAAACCTGTTAAGTAAAATAAAGTTAATGACATGATTTACGAGTGATCGTCTCAGTATTCCAAAAATATCTAAACTCAGTTGTTCCAATTAATTATTCTTCATTATTTTTTTTATCTGAATGGACCACGCAATTGAGTTGATTGCAAAATGCCATGAAAATGTAACAGTACCCAAGAAAAAGTGGACTTTTCTCCTCAACATTTTCCTGTTTGGAAAAGCACGTTGAGAATGACAGGAGGAACTATAGCCGTTTGGATGACCAGAAGACTTGATTGTTTTTTAACAGGAAGGTATTATACAGACACAAATCATTTAGAACTACATCAATATTAAAAAAATATTGGAACTAGACATACACACTAAAACGGCAAAACCCTGTGCATCAACAGTGTTTTTTTCCTGACTTCACAAAAAGCCACTATATATATATATATATATATATAATGTTAAAATAATATTCTGAGCAGCAAACAGTAAATCGGTCTGTCATTATGGAAATAGTACATTTCAAAGCGATTGTAAACCGCTCAACATTTTGTAACATTTATATATCCTTTTTGATCTTCTTTTAAATAACACTTATGCACAGTAAGGTGCAATAAATGAAGACCACTCTAATCATTAAAATGATTTGCATATTGCTTGTTATTATGGTAAAAAAGGAGAGAAGAAAAACTTAATGACATAGATAGTGGAGGGAGTTCAACTGATCTACTTCCTATTCGTAGAGGAATGTTTTCAGTAAATATCAGCCAGCTGCAGTTGAGTGTAATTCCTGTCCCAGTATCCACCAGAAAACAGCCAATCCTGGGAGTTGATGAAGGGATTCGGGCCTTGATGAAACCACCTGGCAACAGTGCAGAGATCGGGAACAATAAGAGATGCAATATACTGTATATATATTTTTTTTAATGATACATAATCTTTAATTCCAAGATAATTTTTTTGGATCACTACTTCAAGGTCAATGTAGTTGTTAATGGTACATTGTTATTGTGGAAATGACTTTTTCGTCACAAGGCAAACTGTTCTTAAGGAGTCAGAGTTTTGAAGAGTCAATGTGAGTTAGAGTAGATTTAAATAAAATTAGAATTTATTCAGAGTTATGTTTATAAATGTATGCAGTTAATAGCTTAGCCAAAGAAAGGGTTCTGATGCTGTTAGGATTCATGATCAAGCTGATGAGTGTGATCCTGTCATGTTAGTAAAACTACCATCTCATGTTAGTTAACATGCCAGTATAGTACAGCTAACATGACAGCTCTATAGGCGGTGAGCAACAGGTGTGGTGCAGAGCGGACAGAGAGCAGCTCTGACCTGGGGGCGAGGGCAGGGGTCCTGGACATCAAAGCCAGGATGGAACAAAAGATAAGAACAAAAGACACAAACGACCATTCAGGAGATCGTCAATAGAGGCCTGGATGGATGGATGGATGGATGGATGGATGGATGGATGGATGAATGAATGAATGAATGAATGAATGAATGAATGAATGAATGATGGATGGATGGATGGATGGATGGATGGATGGATGGATGGATGGATGGATGGATGGATGGATGGATGGATAGCAACATGTATCGGACCATGTATATTTTCTTATTACATGATGGATTAGGAAATGATCTTCAATTGTGGTAGGCTATAAATATGATAAAAGGTCATATAAATACAACTCATCTGATGGAAAGATTTTAAATGACCCATTTATTTGAACAGTATGATGATGAATGAACACACTAAATCTAATTATACAATCTTGTAAATTGCCTAGGTGTCAAATAAAACCAGGCTTGGTTTCCACTCAGGCCTTGACATTAATTAAATGTCCAGCCTATACAGCTGTCACTACCCACCTGGTTTTCAGGTCTTCGTCAGGCTTGGAGTGGCTTTTGCGTGCAGCCCTCTGCTTCTCCTCTAGCCTATTCTTCTCCTCACTTGCAAGATCTACAAGACCAAAAGAAAAAAACATTGTATTAATATGAGTCTATGGTAAATAGTGACTTCATCTTCCTCAACTCCACATACAGGTATGTGCAGTGAAGCCTGGTTTTTAATATTAATATATTGTCTTTTGTTCTTCATCACCAATATTTCCGCTCTCCATAGCTCTGATGTCCGGCCTCAGTCGACAGTCAGTCTTTGGAAGGAGTTCTTTCATCTCCCCGGACATCTCGTTCAGCTGCATCGCAAAGGTAGTGAAGCTGTACATCTACACAAGGAGAGAGAATTAAATGGGAATGGCGTCAAAAAGAGGAAATGTGAGTTATGGACATGAATATTCACAAGAAGACAGCAAGGTTTCAACAGAAATCCTCTTCGGCTCATCAGTGATTCTCCGGGACTTCAGTCTCTCCTACCTCCACCGAGTTGGCCGGTCGTGGCGCGATCCTCCACAGAAGTTGGCTGCCAGAGATGACCTCCACGGTGTCTGTGTCAGGGAGGGAGTTCGCCGCTGGCTCTTTGCTGGAAGCCTGCTAATCGGGACAAATTGGAGCGGTCAATACCGGAGGTCTTCATTATTACGAAACATCTGCCAATATTCAGGAGTCCAGTCCTCCGTTTTGAGGTGAGATGACAAGAAAGATAACTCAATGGTTGTATAAAAAAGAAAACAGATTTATGTTTTGAACTGTTCAAATTGATCCTTATGAATGTCAAGCTTTTGACTTTTGGAAGGAGATATACATCACACACATCCAATGTTTTCTGTAGGTGTCGGAGAGTTGTGTAATAAATAATACTTATATACTATAGTATATATGAGTGTATATTATATACTATATTAATGTTATGTGTGGAGGAGCAGAGCAGATACTCCAAGACGTTTCTTTCACCAATATAAACACTGTTTGGATAACCCAACCCTAACCTAACTAACCCTAACCCTAGCCCTAACAAGGATCATAGATGATTTATTTGGTGAAAGAAACACCTTCGGAGCAATTCAGTGTGTGGACTATGCACTTCCATAGGCATCGATTGGTATCATGAAAACTATTCATAATTGACTGAATGTTGGGACATACTGTGAACACTGTGCACACTTTAATCGTATGATTATCAATAATATTGGAGTGAAGGATTAGGAAGCGTACCGCTTTGCTGTCCTTCTTCACCGCTGCCCCCTTCCTCCGGTGAGCGTCGAAGGCCGCCAGCTCCACGGTGTACAGACACTCCGTCCATTTCCCATACAGAGCGCTCACCTTCCTCTTGCTGCTCCAAAACAATAAACACATTAAAACAATTCCATAAGGCCACGACGTGCTGGTGGAGGACCGCACTTCACATTCTGCTGACCATTCAGGTCAGTGTTAAGAAAAGCCTATAGCCGCATAATGGGTCAGCCTACGAGTAGAAAGACACTGACATTTAAATATCGCACATTATTTCACAGACGATTGACATTTGAGCCCAGAAAAAGCACACACACCTTTTGTCCAGAATGTACCCTTCCACCTTGTGCAGCTCTCTGCCAAAAAGGCCGCACGGTTTGAAGATCAGGCAGCATTTCTCACCAGTTCTATTTAAAATCAGGAAACCATTTCAATCATTCACTCTCATTATGCTTTGCCATGCAAAACATTCCTGTTCAGCCTTTTCTTGCTCCTGAGTCACTTCCTCAATGTAGGCGCCGGTGTCACTAGTCTTATTCTGGAACAAGCTTGAACCATTTCACTACACAACAGATAGAAGCCAGAGGTCTCTCTTAAACCACTTTAGTTCTGCATATATTCCGGAAATGGACAAGTTGTACTTGACGTTTGTCTTCTTACTTGTGGTTAATCACCTCCATGTTCCCATACTGCTCGATCCACAGCTGGCCTACGATGATGTTGTGAACGCAGCAGGTGGGGTTAGTCCAGGTGTAGGCCTCGTTGTACCTGAACAACCAGGACCAAGGGACAGCACACGTGTATCCATAGAGATAGGGGCCAGGCCGCAACCCCCCCTAACCCTGGTCCCCAGAATAATTCATAATGTAACACAGGATAAATACACACATACGTGTTGTGTTGGTTTGGGCCCCGTTTGTTCTTACACACATGTTGTTATGGTCTGTGTTTGTTCTTTGCATACGTGGGGGTGCGGTATCTGTGTCGGCAGAGTTGGGGTGGGTCTGCGGCTAGGGTTAGGGTTAAGGTTATGCCCAGCACTCCTCAGCTCAGTAGTGAAGGCGCGGTATAGCCCAGCTCAGTTACTTATGGTAGGGCGGGGCTTAAGCAGGATGGCGTTAGCCACTGCAGCTACGTAAGCATCGTGACCTCATAGCAGCCAGACCGTGTAGCCTGCTAATGAATCCAAGAAAAAAGAAGAACGCGACACAATGAACTAAGAGCAACAATGTAGGACATCCAAGAAGGACGGCAAACTTTTGCGTTACATTTTCTTCTGTGTTTGTTTGTACTGTGAGACGAGTACGGCTCAGTACGGCTCAGTCCGGACCCTGCCCACCTTTGGCGGTTGAATCGCGAAACGTGCCACACCTCCCTAACCCTAAACCCTAAACCCTAACCCTAACCCTAACCCTGCATACTGAACCAACCCGCACCCGCTGGTGGAAACGCGCCATTAAGGTCTGCAGCTGCTGCTCTTACTTGGGCAGCTCCAGGGTGATGATGCCTTTGGGCTCCGCCTCCACACTTTTACCCCAGAACTTGAGCTTGGGGTAGATGGAGCCGTGGAACACAAAGTCCTTCTGCAGGCCCTCAGCGTGGAAGGCGCTGACCGGGGGGTGATGGCTGACCTGCTCTGAGATCAGCCTGAAGCCCAGGTCCTCTCTGGCACAACACAAGGTGATTAGGGTTAGGGTTGTAGTGCAACATGACCCTAAGGGGTTATGGTTAGGGTTACCCTAACCCTAACCATAACCCTTTAGGGTCGTGCACTACAATGAGCATGTTGAGCTATGCGTTGGCCAGCTAGCTTCCCACGTCTGTGTGTGTGAATGTGTTACACATGTATTGTAATATAGTTGTGGTAAATAGGGATTGTATTTTAGTTGTTTACCTCACCAGTTCGTAGGTCTCTCCCAGTAGTGGGTTGAAGGGTTTACCAGTACGCTCCCACTGAGAGGCCACGGCCGAGACAGCAAACGCAGCCACGCACTACCAAGGTCAGATCACACACTACCAAGGTCAGATCACACACTACCAAGGTCAGATCACACACTACCAAGGTCAGACCACACACTACCAAGGTCAGATCACGCATTACCAAGGTCAGATCACACACTACCAAGGTCAGATCACACACTACCAAGGTCAGATCACACACTACCAAGGTCAGATCACACACTACCAAGGTCAGATCACACAGTACCAAGGTCAGATCAAACACTACCACGGTCAGATCACACACTACCAAGGTCAGATCACACACTACCAAGGTCAGATCACACACTACCAAGGTCAGATCAAGGTAAACATTGCCCTGTTTCCGTCACACCGGGGGCGTGCAGAGCTCCGTGGGGGTTCATACCTTCATACGCTCGATGGAGTCTCTGGCCGCGTTGGCTCGGTGGAGGAGGTAGGTGTGCTCCATGTACTCGGTCAGCCGCTGCAGGAAGCTGAGAGGCTCATTGAAGATCACAGGCATCGTAATCTTAGAGAGTTCCTGAGAGGAGATATGAGAACATGAGGGAGAACGACAGGTTCCACGTGGTAACATAGAATCTGACCAAGTGCCAATCTACTATGCTCCCCCCTGAAGGTCATAGCTAGCTTGGCTGGAGTAATAAACATATCATCATCAGTGGGAAGATAACACTCTCTGCTCCACATGTTAAACAGTACACGGACTGTGTCTAACCCTAACCCTGAGGTAGTACTTTACCAGTCAACTGACTGCACTCTAATGTATTGAGGTGATGCTTCTAATCCACACGCTGTCAAATGAAATGCGTCCTTTACATTATCGGAAAATGAAGGATTGATGACTAGTTTGACCTCTTAAATGGTTCAAACTGAAGGCATGGAACAGCAACAAACAATGCCTATTATTCAGCATGAGCTGAAAGGAACATGACACTTGTCATGTTTTCAGTGGCCGGTTAGGGACCACGAAGGTCACTCCCAAACTAAATCACACCGCAGAGTAACAAACAAAGACAGGCATAGTGTTGAGTGCGTTGCACGTTTATTCATTCTCATCTCATCTCATTTTCATCCGCTTATCCGGGGTCGGGTCGCGGGGGGAGCAGCTCAAGCAGGGGGCTCCAGACTTCCCTTTCCCGGGCCACATTGACCAACTCTGACGGGGGGATCCCGAGGCGTTCCCAGGCCAGTGTTGAGATATAATCTCTCCACCTAGTCCTGGGTCTTCCCCGAGGTCTCCTCCCCACTGGACGTGCCTGAAACACCTCCCAAGGAAGGCGCCCAGTGGGCATCCTTACCAGATGCCCGAACCACCTCAGCTGGTTTATTCATTCTATGAATTGTTATTTTAAAACACTTTTGTTTTGCAATTGCAGCCACACATACAAAAGGCTTGCTCTGTGTGTGCATGCGTGTGTGCTTGCACCAGGGTTAAACAGTGTCAGATACCAATCAATGTGTTTCTATCCATTTATCCTTTTTAAGAATCATGTTGGGCCTGGTACATTGGAACTTTGAACACACAGTGAAATCCATTGCATTTGTTAACCATATGTCAATGCATAAATGGATCAAGCAAAGAATGCAAATGAAAATAACCAGAATAAATTCCAGTTTTCACAAATCAGAGAAAGTGTAAATTGCAGAGCCCCGGCCAGGTGTTAAGCTTTAAAAAGAGGTTCATGACAGACTTGCTGTGCAGCCGTCTCTCACCATTCCGATGCACTTCCTCAAGATGCTCCAGATGCTGAAGTCATTCCTTGAGAACATTGGTGCAGGGAGATGGGTCCTAGGACACAAACACACACGTGATAAGGGAAAGAACAAAAATAACTCCTGGGGAAAAATGCCGCCGAAAAAGGCTGCCCCAAACAAGCGACCAAACCTGACACGAGTACCGAAGGCGCTCGCACACACTCCCATTGAACCCAATGTGTCCGCCTTTCTAAAGACTGTACAGCTTTCCTCACGCTTCTTGGACACTCGTTGATGAGCTAAGGAAGGAGTCTCCCTCCCCCGGCCCTCTGAACACAGAGGCTTTCTGCTGGGGTCCAGCAACCTTCACTCTCCTTCCCGATTTCAACTGGTGGAGTCTGATAAGCTGTACTCCAAAGACCAGTTCAGGTATTCACACTGTTGCACATCACTTTGACCTCATGAAAGTTTAACAGGTCCAGTTTTAGGCCTTTCGATTCAGCTTCCCCTAATGACTCCACCTGACCTGCCCTCCTTTTCAATTATTCATCACCTGATTTGGAAGAAGTGAAAAAAGCCATCAGCACACAGCTAGAGTTAGACAACAGCCAGTGGGTGGGCAGGGGTGGGGGGCACTCTAGGAGAGGAAGGCCAAAGGCAACTGCCAACAAACAAGTCCCTGACAAACAATTCTGTAATAAATATCTATATCAATAGATTTATATCTATACATCTTTAGATCTATATATAAGGCCAATGTCTGCTTTCTTCGGGATATGGGAGCTTCTTGACTAAAGACTGCAAAATACAAACCTATGCTGCGTGTCGCCGTTGGTTTGGGGCTCCGTGTTGCCATGGCGATCCTCCTGCAACATGGTGATTTGGGTACTGTGGCTGCTGCTCATTAGGACCGAGCGCTCCTCTTCCTCGTCTTCCTCCCGGGAACGGCTGGCCAGCGTCTCTGAACCACTCAGGGAGAGCTCAGAGTCCGACTCTGGGCACGTGAGAGCAGGATCAAACAGCCGTAGTCATGGTAACGGTTACCCCCAGATGGGAATACTGACATAGCACCTGTTTTTAGTTTGTATTTTTTTTATTTCCAGAAATACATCAATTTTATCTCGAGCAAATATCATATCTCTATTACCAAGCAATCCAAAATACGGAGAGATGAAGCAGACTTTCAATAATATCAATAAATAGAAGTGTACGTTTAAGTGTCCAGAGCAGGATTCTATGAAGACAAATAAATAAATTGATACTTGACATTTCAAACACAACTGTGACCATCTTAACACGGCGTGCAGAGTAGTTCAAGCAACAGGACCAGTATTCTGCGTACATGGACCTACCAGACACGGCGTCGTAGAACTCCTCCTCGCTCAGAGCGCTGCCTGGCGGAGTGCCCGTGGCCACCGACTGCTCCAGCTCATGGTGCTCCGTGGCCAGAGTCTGCAGAGCCTCAGAGAGGATCTGGTTCTTTTCACACTCCTGCTCCAATTTCAGACTGCGCACCTGAACCCATAGCCACACACCAACATACACACACACACGTGCACATGCATGGGTGCACGCAAACATGCATGCATGCCCAGGTGGCGGCATAAACACAAACAAACACACACACACACACACGCAACACACAAACACAAACACTATAACACTTGGTGAAGAGGAACTAATTTCAAAGTACAAATATCTAGTAAGGTTACCATTGTGAGTGACCAAGTGTAAACATTACGATTCCCCTACTACACCGTTGTAAAGGCCCAGTCCCAGCTGTGTAGTGGGGGCCCTACTACACTGTTGTAAAGGCCCAGTCCCAGCTGTGTAGTGGGGGCCCTACTACACTGTTGTAAAGGCCCAGTCCCAGCTGTGTAGTGGGGGCCCTACTACACCGTTGTAAAGGCCCAGTCCCAGCTGTGTAGTGGGGGCCCTACTACACTGTTGTAAAGGCCCAGTCCCAGCTGTGTAGTGGGGGCCCTACTACACCGTTGTAAAGGCCCAGTCCCAGCTGTGTAGTGGGGGCCCTACTACACTGTTGTAAAGGCCCAGTCCCAGCTGTGTAGTGGGGGCCCTACTACACTGTTGTAAAGGCCCAGTCCCAGCTGTGTAGTGGGGGCCCTACTACACTGTTGTAAAGGCCCAGTCCCAGCTGTGTAGTGGGGGCCCTACTACACTGTTGTAAAGGCCCAGTCCCAGCTGTGTAGTGGGGGCCCTACTACACTGTTGCAGTGTTGCCAAAGTTACTGATTACTCCTTTAAAAAGTGAGCGAGTGTGGTCACTGGTAAGGAGCTGCCGTTCCTGTCCACAGTAACATCTACAGGTAGAATAAGGACCATGGGGGTTTGAACCCACAGCCTTTTGGCTGCTAGTTAAAGATGATATCCCTATCCTTAGATCCTCACTCTGGGATAGATAACAGAATGGGTTTCACTGCCTCAAAACATTCAGGAGGAGAGTGAACAGTGGGATGGGAGGGAAACCTTATTAATAAAAGCTCCCTGAATGATGATGAAAAACATGTTTAGGGATAAAACCAAACGACAAGCTGAAAGTATTTTCATGGCACTTCGAGGGCTCCAACATTAACATATCTTACGAGGTCTTCATTTACATTTCCCCTCTTTCAACCAAGGCCAAGGAACAACCCCATCTCCAGCTGACATTGTGACACACACATTCTGTTGGAATGCAAATAGACCCCAAAAGGAGAATAATTCAACATGTGTACCACATCCCAGATCCCACCAGCGAGGTTCCTTTCCTTAGAGCTGTCAGGGAACTAGCTTCAGGCCGAGTGGTGGCCGCCCCTCAGCACTACATTAACACTCTGCTCACATTCGCTGACGAAGGAAAAGGCTAATTTAGCGACACACCTACCCCGTCCTGCCTGGAGAAGGGTTAGGGCTAGGGTTAGGGTTGGGCTATGGTTAGGGCTAGGGTTAGGGCTAGGGTTAGGCTAGAGTTAGGGACACGGACACACCTACCCCGTCCTGCCTGGAGAAGGGTTAGGGCTAGGGTTAGGGTTGGGCTATGGTTAGGGCTAGGCTAGAGTTAGGGACACGGACACACCTACCCCGTCCTGCCTGGAGAAGGGTTAGGGCTAGGGCTATGGTTAGGGCTAGGGTTAGGCTAGAGTTAGGGCTAGGGTTAGGGTTGGGCTATGGTTAGGGTTGGGTTAGGGCTAGGGCTATGGTTAGGGCTAGGGTTAGGCTAGAGTTAGGGCTAGGGTTAGGGTTGGGCTATGGTTAGGGTTGGGTTAGGGCTAGGGCTATGGTTAGGGATAGGGTTAGGCTAGAGTTAGGGACACGGACACACCTACCCCGTCCTGCCTGGAGAAGGGTTAGGGCTAGGGTTAGGGTTGGGCTATGGTTAGGGTTGGGTTAGGGCTAGGGCTATGGTTAGGGTTAGGGTTAGGCTAGAGTTAGGGACACGGACACACCTACCCCGTCCTGCCTAGAGAAGGGTTAGGGCTAGGGTTAGGGTTGGGCTATGGTTAGGGCTAGGGTTAGGCTAGAGTTAGGGTTAGGCTAGAGTTAGGGACACTGACACACCTACCCCGTCCTGCCTGGAGAAGGGTTAGGGCTAGGGTTAGGGTTGGGCTATGGTTAGGGATAGGGTTAGGCTAGAGTTAGGGCTAGGGTTAGGGTTGGGCTATGGTTAGGGTTGGGTTAGGGCTAGGGCTATGGTTAGGGATAGGGTTAGGCTAGAGTTAGGGCTAGGGTTAGGGTTGGGCTATGGTTAGGGTTGGGTTAGGGCTAGGGCTATGGTTAGGGATAGGGTTAGGCTAGAGTTAGGGACACGGACACACCTACCCCGTCCTGCCTGGAGAAGGGTTAGGGCTAGGGTTAGGGTTGGGCTATGGTTAGGGTTGGGTTAGGGCTAGGGCTATGGTTAGGGATAGGGTTAGGCTAGAGTTAGGGACACGGACACACCTACCCCGTCCTGCCTAGAGAAGGGTTAGGGCTAGGGTTAGGGTTGGGCTATGGTTAGGGCTAGGGTTAGGGCTAGGGCTATGGTTAGGGATAGGGTTAGGCTAGAGTTAGGGACACGGACACACCTACCCCGTCCTGCCTGGAGAAGAGGCCCAGACACAAGTTCAGATGGGAACACGTCTCCCTTGACAGCTGACACACGTCCTGCATCTTCTCTATCAGAGACGGAGGAAACTCTAAAAAACGTAAATAAAAACACAATGCATAAGGCCACAGCAGATCGTGGTAATAAAATATATTACTTGTTATAAAATAAAATCTGGGATTTTAATCACTCATTGGCCTGTATAGAGATATGCAATTTGAATATGTTGAAATTGTTTATTCTTCCTTTATTTAGCAAGACTTTGGCATTGGAATATCCTAAGTATTGTAAATGTGTATTTTGTAATATAACACTCACAGCCAAGGCATTGGGATTCAAGCATACAAATTCTGCAATTGTTTGGAGAGGTCAGTGAAGCCAGCTCTCGATTAACTGGTATTGTGAAATCATTTAGTGGGAGGAAGGGGACAATTTCACAAGAGCGTTTACTTTCTGTGAGTCCGTCATTCTTGGCCATGGAAATAAACATAGACAGCTCCTTCTCAAGTCTTTGCTGACTGCTCTCAGCTGACTGGAAGAGAAACAGAGAGGAAAGAACCACCATTATAAGAGTCAGCTGGAGGAGATCTTGCTGTGTGCGCGCGCGCACGCGCGTGTGCATGTGCGTGTGTGTGTTGAAAACACTATTCTATTATGTCGAGGCATAAATAATGGATGTGTTGTTGTTGTTTGCCACCTGAAGAGACTCCTTCAACTCCAGAGCGGAGATCAGCTCCTCCTCGTTCTCCTCCTCCTCCCCGCTCTGCTCCTGGCTGCAGTAGTGAGTACTGTAGGCCGCGTGCTCCTCCAGGGCCTCCAGCCACACCTGCACAGCACAACCACACTGTTATCACCTGACACATCCTATCACCTGACACCTCCTATCACCTCCTATCACATGACACCTCCTATCACCACCTATCACCTGACACCTCCTATCACCTGACACCTCCTATCACCTCCTATCACATGACACCTCCTATCACCACCTATCACCTGACAACTCCTATCACCTGACACCTCCTATCACCTGACACCTCCTATCACCTGACACCTCCTATCACCTCCTATCACATGACACCTCCTATCACCACCTATCACCTGACAACTCCTATCACCTGACACCTCCCATCACCTGACACCTCCTATCACCTGACACCTCCTATCACCTGACACCTCCTATCATCTCCTATCACATGACACCTCTTATAACCTCCTATCACCTGACACCTCCTATCACATGACACCTCCTATCAACTCCTATCACATGACACCTCCTATCAACTCCTATCACATGACACCTCCTATCACCTGACACCTCCTATCACCTGACACCTCCTATCACCTCCTATCACATGACACCTCCTATCACCACCTATCACCTGACAACTCCTATCACCTGACACCTCCTATCACCTGACACCTCCTATCACCTGACACCTCCTATCACCTCCTATCACATGACACCTCCTATCACCACCTATCACCTGACAACTCCTATCACCTGACACCTCCTATCACCTGACACCTCCTATCACCTGACACCTCCTATCACCTGACACCTCCTATCATCTCCTATCACATGACACCTCTTATAACCTCCTATCACCTGACACCTCCTATCACATGACACCTCCTATCAACTCCTATCACATGACACCTCCTATCACCTGACACCTCCTATCACCTCCTATCACATGACACCTCCCATCACCTCCTACCACCTGACACCTCCTATCACCTGACACCTCCTATCACATGACACCTCCTATCACCTGACAACTGCCATCACCTGACACCTCCTATCACCTCCTATCACATGACACCTCCTATCACCTGACACCTCCAATCACCTGACACCTCCTATCACCTCCTACCACCTGATACCTCCTATCACCTGACACCTCCTACCACCTGACACCTCCTATCACCTGACAACTCCTATCACCTGACAACTCCTATCACCTGACAACTCCTATCACCTGACAACTCCTATCACCTGACACCTCCAATCACCTGACACCTCCTATCACCTCCTACCACCTGATACCTCCTATCACCTGACACCTCCTACCACCTGACACCTCCTATCACCTGACAACTCCTATCACCTGACAACTCCTATCACCTGACAACTCCTATCACCTGACAACTCCTATCACCTGACACCTCCTATCACCTGACACCTCCTATCACCTGACACCTCCTATCACCTGACACCTCCTATCACCTCGTACCACCTCCTATCACCTGACACCTCCGATCACCTGACACCTCCTATCACCTCCTATCACCTGACACCTCCTATCACCTGACACCTCCTATCACTTGACACCTCCTATCACCTCCTATCACATGACACCTCCTATCACCTGACACATCCTATCACCTCCTATCACATGACACATCCTGTCACCTGCCACCTCCTATCACATGACACATCCTGTCACCTGACACCTCCTATCACCTCCTATCACCTGACACCTCCTATCACCTCCTACCACCTGACACCTCTTATCACATGACACCTCCTATCACATGACACCTCCTATCACCTCCTACCACCTGACACCTCCTATCACCTGACACATCCTACCACCTGACACCTACTATCACCTCGTACCACCTCCTATCACCTGACACCTCCTATCACCTGACACATCCCATCACCTGAAGCCTGGACCACACCATGAGGTCGCGTTTATGGAAATGTTTGGTGTTGGGGTTAGGGTTAGGTGAATGTTTGGTGTTGGGGACATGACAAGTTGCCAGGGAAGAAGCATGGGGAGAAGAAACTGCTTGCTTACTTTTCTTGTTCCCTCTGGATCCGTTTTTGGGGAAACCTTAAAGTGGTGCACGCTATCATCAAAGCACTTCACCGTAAAGAAGCAGTTATCTCGCGCTCGGATCTGAACAGAAGACGAAAAATTAAGAGCGATAACACTAAGGACAAAGATACATCCATGACCCTTTAAATGACCTAGTGTGAATAAACACACCAGCTTAATACTGGCAACACATCCTCATGCAGTAGGGTAGCGGGCCCTACTCAGAATACCAAAAGGAGTCTGGCCTCACCAAACAATGAGCCTGAGTTAGAGATTTGCAGCCCTGTCTCCGGCTATTGGCTGCCGCATCTGACCTTGAATTACAGAGAAAAATACAAAACAGATCAGGCACATAAATAGATAACCGATAAAGAAAAAAATTCCCCAAGTCGGGTCATGATGGTAATGGAAGGATCCCCATGGTACAGTGTGATGTCTTGGACTTTAGATTGAGCTATAAAGATTTAACATGGATTCTTAGTGAGGCATCTTAATTGAAGCTTCACAATGTATACAAGCGGCTGAAGACATTATTGATCAGGGGCCTTCCTCAAGGACCACCTAGGTTAGGTTGTGGACATGACCCCCAAACCCAGCTGAAACGCTGAGGAGGTTAAGGATGCTTGGATAACCTTATCAGACACAGATGTGACGTACTGTTTGGAGTACCAGGAGAGAACCCCGTCCTGTAGGAGCACCCAGTAGGAACGCCAGCCGAAGAACCGGGAGCTCTGTGGGACAAAACGGAAGAGTCCAGTCACAAATCTCGGTCTGGATCATCTGAACTGTTGCACTTCTTGTGCAATTACACCCATTAACTGAATATCATGTATTTTATTGATTCAAGTGGTACTGTTATGTAGGTAGCACAGCAGAAGTACTGGACAGTAATACAAATTAAAAAGAGATATAAATGGAGAATAGTGTTGAAATTCAAATAATATCTACTGAGTTCAGCAGGAATGCATAATTCTAGATTATTGACATTATTGATGGTGTGTCAGAAGAGACAAAGGGTCTAATGTGTAAGTGCATGAAGAATTTCTACCTTCCAAAGCAGGCCCTCAAACATCTTGACATGACGGGTCATGCCCTAACAAAAGGAATGGAAAAAATGTTGGAAAGTGTCAATATTCTGGAGCAAAAGCCCATGTGGCTTTGGAAGAAACCATGCCACCCACCGGGTGGACGTTTCCCTCCAAGACTTGCTTCATTACTGCATCATTGGCGAGGGCGAATGCAGACTGACCTGTCACACATCAACACAAACTACAATTAAGTAACAGGTCAAAATAAAATGAACAAGGAAAATAGCTGAGCAGTAAAATAGTTAAATATATATATATGAATGTGTGTGTGTTCATAAATGATACATAAGTTATACATAGTCATATTACCATAGCAATTTTCTACAACTGCAGCACAAAAAAACAATAGAAAAAACCCATATCCCCAAAAAAGGGGGAAAATAATTAAGTATCTGTTGGAGGGTGAAACCTTTTACTTTTTGTACTCTCGCTCACCAAACGCTTCCAGGTACATTATAACCCTGGTGCTGATCGGAATATTTCAGCAGGCTCTAAAGTGAAAGCCTGGCTACTCTGTGAAGGTATGACTACAAATAAAGAGTTTTGTGTACACTAGCTCTTGTACTTTCCTGGCACAGTAGGTTCAACAGAAATCCCATTTATTTACCGTTTTTGTTCTTGATGTTGGGGCTGGCCCCAGTCTTCAGCAGCCTCAGGGCACACTGCCTCTGGCCACGATAGGAAGCGCAGTGGAGAGGAGTGTTCCCCAAGAGATCCACACAGTGAATGTCTACTGGCTTCTTCCTGTTGAGCTGGAATCAGCAGCCATGAGATGAAGGCACATCTTACCTGTGGGCTTCCTTTTGCTCTGTGATCTTCTTTGAATATTTCTGGATTTAACTTTAGGTTTAGAATAATTATTCCAAAGCTTGTACTATAAAATGAGAGTAACTGAAACAACCACCATGGATTGAAGATGTGTCCAGGACAAATAGCAATACCATCAGGTTAATTAACAGCCACATTCCAGAATTGTATAAGCAATGACAAGCCCCCGAATTGTAACCACATCTTCTCGAAACATTAAAAGGTATCAAATTACAGCAAATCATAAAATATTTTACCTACAGCCCCCGATTAGTAAAAGTTCATCAAACAATTGATGAATCATGTCTTCTATCAAGTGTTCATTTATTGACAGCTTTGTGTTCCGACTAATTTACTTAAGTTCAATAATAACATTATATCAGTGTTTTTTTTATAATTATATGATGTTTTGTGAAGTTAATCAGGGGCAAAGGGTTCCAGAAGAAGACTAACCAGGAGATTTAAGGAGGGGAGATCTCCTTCTCTGGAAGCGTCCAGAAGCTGCTCTTCAAGCTTCCTCTCCTCTGTTCTTTCAGCGGCTAATGTTAGGTACAGAAACCAGTTTATTAATGACATACCAGATTTATAAACCAAAACCTTTATTGTATAAATATGTCCCACCAGATTGCTTTAGACGTGTATATCAGAACACAAGCAGCGGCAAATGGAACCACAAAAGACAAAGACATCATTAAACAATTGGAACTTGTTTTATCCTTCTTTTCCAGATTTATTTGGGTAAAAAACAAACCAGAACTAAATATACAAGCTGTTGGGGCTTTACATGTGGGCGAGCAGAAACACAAATATTCAGCTAGTTAGTGCCGTGATTTTCACACATTAGTTCACTCCTTTCTTTGTCGCTGCAGTAGAATAAGAAGTAGTGATACTGATTCGATTAGTACGTAAAATAAGAAACTACGCCCACTTTCTGTCATTCTTTGCTGAACAGCCAATGAAAAAGAGCAGTGCGAGACCCTTTCTGATGGAATCAGCTGCTTAAAGCGCCACTCACCTTCCAGCATGCTTCTGATCTCGGCGTTATCGCTGACGTCTTTGGGAATCTGCGCGGTCCCGTTGATGACGGTCGCACAAGCATCAAACCGGAGCAGGAGCATCACAAGCTCCTGGGGATCGGAACGTCGAGCAGGAAGATGATGACAAACTAAAATCATATCAATAGATCTTAATAGATCGGATAGATTAATAGATCAATAGATTAGATAGATTAATAGATCAATAGATTAGATAAATTAATAGATCTTAAATTGGATAATTTGTGACTGTGTAACATATTGTCCTGTGACACCTTCAGACTGTAACTGGCCATACAAAAGGTACCTTTCTTCCTGTGAAGGCAGCTTTGTGTAACGGTGTGTCCCCCATAGTATTGGGTATGTTGGCGTCAGCTCCTGACTGAAGTGAGTAAGTGTTGATAACTTGAAGAAGGCATCTGAAGATGGCCATGCATTTCACCTTCACTTATTCAAGATTTACGCACACTATAAAAATGATGAATTATTGTTTGTGTTGACCACTACAGGCATAATACCTTCAGCAGTTCCTCCGCTACGCCTTTATGTCCAAAGTAGCAGGCCAGGTGGAGAGGAGTCCATCCCAGATTCGATTTGTTTTTTCCTGAAACACAAGGATGTCACTGAACAGCTGATGGACCGAGCGTTTCCGGGGACAGCATCATCCATAGGTGCTCTTCGTACCTTTGCAGTTGATGTTGATCTGCGCCTCCTCCCTGATCTTGGACAGCAGAAGCCTCTCAATACCGGGGAGGTCTCCATTTCTGGCGTAGCGGAGAAACTGTTCCTCAGGATCCATGTCCTCCATGGTGCCCTGGAATAATCAACGGACTGGGCTGCTTTCTACTGGGATCCATTCAAATCTTTTTATTTTACTTCAGCTATGGCTTTGTTCTGAAGAAATTGTGTCCCATAATATTCACACCACCTAAAATCAACCACTTGGTTCTGTAAAGATTAGAGGTGTTTTTAATCATTACATCCTCATGCCCACTGAGAAGGGGTTGGCATCAGATATCTCCCTGGATGCTCCATGGTTCTCAACACATTAAAGGGATTTAGAGATAATCCAGTCCTTTCCCTGGGTGGATTGAGCTGTGGGTTTTAGTTTAAACTGATTTGATTATTTGATCAAATCTCTTTGTGATGAGAAGGTACCTGTATAGGCATCATATGAGGGCATTCAAAGCATTGAACTCTCTGAAATGAACGGTAGTTTCCATTAGGTTATCTAAAATATCAAAGCATCAACTCACACGACATCACAGCACTGATGCAATAGAGGCCATGAAGTAATGGTATGTAGCTATTAGGGAGGATTATTTTCTGTTGGATTCAAGAAGACTAGTAAAGTAGAACGAAGACAGACAGACAGACGGACGGACAGCAGGAGGCACAGAAAAAAACGGTTCGCCTGGGTCAGATGATGACAAGAGCTACTTAAGGGTAGAATGGTATCCAGGGAAGCTATTTGAATTACAAGCCTGCTTATGAATAGAATGAACGAACACTGTATAATCACAGATTGCTGTGTGCGTTTTCGGAAAGGACACCTTAATTATAGTATAGCTGTTTACAAGCTAAATAGGGTTGTAGGATACAGGAAAAGGGAGGGCAAGTAATTGGTCATGTCTTGTGACTACTTCATAATTTGCAATTGTCACAAGATGCCATGCCATGCAAGGAATAAAAAAAACATATTTGAAAACCTATTGTTTGCCTTGACATGCGATGAGCATTTTGCAACCCCGGCTGTAAGATGTTTGATTAAGTAAAACATTTCCAGCAGCTGTTTCTGGGGAGCTTGAATAATGTGACATGGTGTGAAATTATTTTTAATCGTCTGGCAACACTTAATCCATCTCAAGCAATCATAAGGCATACAATGAGGACGAACATGTATGTTTTGGAACTTACTACTGAGCTGCAGAAAAGCCCCCGGGCAGCGGGACGCTCTCACCCAGCGGGGGTCCGGCGGGGGTGGCATGTACCGCCGCTCCTGGGTGGAGAGGACAGGCTGACTAGGAACTGCACCAGTAGCACCAGAAGCACCAATATAACCAGTAGCACCAATAGCTGCTACCTCACCATCTGGAAGCGCTGTCAAACGAGCGACGCTTGTAACTCCTCATAAGTCACCAGGGAGAACCAAGTGTCCACGCCTCTGTTTACACTCCTGTCAGCTGATCCTTGTTCTGCGGAAGTAAACGCGGATTCTTTTTTCAAAGTAAAAGCCATAGGCTACTCCAAGTTATAACATATTAACTGACGCCTTTTGTCGGTCATGTGGAATTTCGTGGAGTTTCTTTGTCATTTATTGAGATTTTAATTGAATATTAAGTACTAGTAATATTGTGATGCGACATTGATGAAGTGGACACACACGGCGGATTCCTGAGGTGAAGGCTCTTATTATGGTGACGGCTAAAAGAAAGAGCTCGTCATGAACCTCCTGCTGGATGGTAACGTCATGTTGTAGTTTCATGGTTGTGTTTTTTAGTCCGTGTTTACTTGATCTGGTTTTTTAGCTCAATGATGCGTACAGATGGAGAACACATTCAACCCGGACCATGCAGAGGATCTCCAGTCCCAAGTAAGACTTGATCCTGGACGCAGCACACAACACACAACATACAATACACAATGCACAATACATAACACACAATCCAACTCCCGACCAGGGAGCCATGTGTGGATTTAGGTCAGCGACACATTTTGACTTATTAAGTGTAGGGTGTACATGTATGAATAAAAAAGAATTGCAAAGTAATTATCAGCAACTTTCTTATCGCTGACCGGCGTAAAACAAGCTGATTGGTTTCATTGTGGTTCACTGTGGTTCTGGTCTGTAACTCATATGCAATGATCATAGCAAAATAGAAACGCTACTCAAGAGAAAGTGGGAAGATCTTCATGAATCCATCTAGTCACTATCTACAGCCATGTGTGGTTACACATGGTGGTGAGCATGTCCAGGGCAGTCTTCTGAAGATTGAGCTGGACATCGTGAGACACAGTGAGTCTCTGGGAATAATGACTAGTTTTCAGCAAGGTGTACTTAGAAATCTTCAAGATTACTTTATTTTCGCTCTGGATATGTGTCACATTCACCTCGTGTTTGATGTGAAAATCAGGTTACACTAAACCATGCCCATAAAGCATTGAGTACATACGATTGTACACGTTTATTAATATAATTTGGTATTAGCCTACAGCATATCATTTGGTAATCACACTGTAAATACCATATGTAATTACAGTGTAATTACATATGGTATGCTTACACCCAAATATAGCATTTTGTTCAATTGGCCCATCGTCTGTCCCACTGAAAAGGGCCTATAATATGTGTAAAAGAATAAAGCCTTATTAGCCTCATAATCCTACTGGCACCTGTTCACGCCTAAAAGTCAAATGAACGTTGTCCCAGCAGTTTTTTTGTTCTCAAGTTATTTTCACTTGTTTGGCAGCAGAAGGCCTTTGAATACTCAATCTATCCGTCCCCCTGGGAGACCACTGGCAGCAGAGGGCCTTCTGCTGCCAGTTGTCTCCCAGTGGTCTCCCACTGGGAGACCACTGGGAGACCACTGGCAGCAGGAGTCTTTTGGAGGACAACTCAAACCGTGATTGACAAACGTTGGCGCTGGGCTTGCATATAAGATGTTGGTGTCACTATAAAACCAGCAAAGCCTTGATCAGGGATCACGGTATTATTCATAATATGTGGTAACAGTTTGTGCTGATGTCTGTTCTTTCTTTGTGTCACGTGGATGCGCTATTGGAACCTTAGATCGAAGAAGTCGAAGCCCTGTCCTCAATCTACGGAGATGAATGGTGTGTCATCGATGAAGCATCTAGAATATTCTGCATTCAAATATCGAACGACATAGGGGATACAAAACTGACAGCATGTTTGCAGGTAACATCAGACAACACCCGTCTAATGTCATCTTTTCAAAACCTCTGTTGTGTGTCTAATATATTAATGGATCTAATGGATCATCTATGTCCATGTTTTCTACATGCACAGGTAATTCTTCCATCTGATTATCCAAGCTCCTCGCCACCAATCTATCAGATTAAGTAGGACCATCTAATATGTTCAACTGTAACACAACCGCTGACTTGAGATAAGGATCCCGTCCCGCTACTAAACTGTTTCTCTTCATCTCTTCTGCAGTGCCTCGTGGTTGCGTGGTCTCCAGAGGGTAACATTGGCAAACAGCCTGGAGGAAATTTATGTGTGAGTGTATTTTGGTATTTTTCACTTGGGCTACGCGGCAGACCGATCTTTGTTTGAATCTCAGCAGATCTGCCGATGACTGTTACCATAAACCTCACGTTATATTTATCTAATTTTACATCAAGCCAAATGACAAAAGTGTACACTTCGGAGTCTAGGCCCTAACAAGGAAATATTTCCATTTGAACAGAGAGAATGTCGGGGAAAGCCTTCTCTACCTTTGGGTAGAAACGATTCGGGAGTTTCTCAGGGAGAAATCCCGGAGCGCAGGAGCAGGTAATAATTCAGAAGGGTATGGATCATTTTCAGATTCATATGCTTTGACTGCAATGCCGAAGATCCTTCAGGATCTCCATTTCAATGCTTCACTCTCAAGATAGCCAGTGAAGGACAATCCCTTGAGCAGCTGTTATTTTTGGACAATAATAATAATAGTTTTAATCATAATAATAATTAATGATATATATTGTATCATATAAAAATACCAAGAGCATACCTTAATCAAAAGGTAAGAAGCTTACCCAAATACTAGATTTTCCTTCTGCTTTGATGAAGCTCTTTGGATTCTAGTATTCCAGGAGGCCGTCTGGGCTGTGATAAAGGGTTCAAAGTGCTCTCTTTGTGAGTAGATTAGATGTTGAGGGACTGAAGGGAATTAAGATCGATATCCAGGCAATGGCGTTGGAAAAATCTTTAGAAAGTGTAAAAATTGTAAAGAATAAGGAAAAGGGAATCCAAAATATATCTTTTGTGCCTGTCATTGTTAATGTGAATCCTTAACCGTAAATGATTCAGACCGTCCTCTGGGCAGTGAAAGAAAAGCGATTAGACGACGGATGTGATTAATATGGCGATGAGCAGAGAGGGAGGCTGGACCTTTGCCCTGGGAATGGAGATTGGCAGCTTGTTTTTGTTGTTGACAAAATGACTGGAGTAGAAAGGTGACCTGAAGGAGGAGATGCCTCATGGGGAAAAGGAAATGAAAAGGGGAGTAAACAGGACAGAAAGCCTGACCCAGGTAAAGGACAAAGGAGAAGCCTGGGCTGAATGGACCAGCGAGCAGGGAGCCACACAAAGGACACATGAGATGGTGATCCAAAGTGTGTGTGTGAAGTCAAAAGACACACCACATGTACACATTTAATATTGTTCTTCTATTGACTCCTGTTCAGATTATTAATGTGTTATATCCTCTTCCTTAAACCGCGCATCATACCAACAATATCTCGATATTTCTCCTTATTATTCAAAGTGCTAATGTGAATGCTTAATATTTATATTATTGATTAAAATTCAAAACAAGGTTACTTTAACCAGCTGAATCCCTTCGTGTATTAGAGTCTGAGCTGGGGAAGGTTTGAAATGGGAGTTTTTTAACGTGATCAAATCATGCAGATTGAAGTTGAAACCGAACACATGTCTTTAACCTGAATACCAAAGAGGAAGAGCCCGGTGGAGTCAATCTGACAACAGAGGAAGATGTGGATAATGACGAAGAAAATGATGATGAAGAGTTACCAGACTTCAGGACAGTGAAAATGAGCACAGAATATGTCCATCCCTTCATGAATCACGAAAGTGGTAGGCCTTTTTTTTCTTAATTGATAATATTAAATGTTGCCATACAATACACATAGGGAACGGGTTAGGGTTCAACCTAACCCTTCACTCTCCTGATGTAGGGTTCGGGTTAGGTTTAGGGTCTAACCCAAACCCTAACCATTCACTCTTATGATTTAGGGTTTGAGTTAGGGTTAGGGTTTAAACCGAACCCTTCCCTCTCATGATGTTGGGTTAACCCTAACCCTAACCCAACATCATGAGAGCGAAGGGTTTGGGTTAAACCCTCGAGTTCGGGTTTAACCCAAACCCTTCACCCTCATGATGTTGGGTTAGGGTTAGGGTTAACCCAACATCATGAGGCTGAAGGGTTTTCCTTTGTGGTGTTTCTCTTGGTGCACCATAGATGGAGAAGTGCCTCCTGTCAAACATGGCTCCATCATCACCGACCGCCGCAGCACCTTCCAGCCTCACCTGGCGCCGGTGAGCGCCCCCGGACAGGTAGGCTGCACCTGGGGCATACCTGGCCTTGGTCGGGCACGTTGGACGCTTGTTTCTGGGGATAATACATGTTCCTAACATAGGTTACTAAAGTTTAGAATGTAGTTAGTAATGAGTAAATTATTTGACTCTTTAATTAGTTGTGAATTTTTCTATTTTTGCTGAATTGTAATACATTTCTGTTTTTAAGTTGAAGGATCAGTCCTTTTGAGTCTGTTAAGTGTGAAATATTTTGCTGATCACATCATCATTTGTGGGACATTTTTCATAATCATTCCCTTTAAGTTGAAGTTGTTGTCTCATCCGTTTCTGGGCTATCCTCTTAAGACAAACTGATAGGGTATGAATAAAGGCAAGTCATTATTATTCTTTAGTAGATAGAAATGTTTCTTTAATTACTCATTGAGGGAAGGATAAAAGATAGTGATGAAAATCAGACCAGTGTTGTTCTTTGTTCATCAATATAGAGAAAGATATAGAAGAATATTTGAATTGATTATTGTATTGGTTTCCTGATGCAGGTGAAGATGGTTCTTGATAAGCTGTACGGAAATAAGAAGATTGCAAGTGCCACGCACAACATTTATGCTTACAGGTCAGTTCTGATATTTTTCCTGTGGTCTGATGAAGTTGAATTGTGTGTATTTAATTATTAAATAATAATAATTATTAATTATTAACACTTTACTGTAGATTGATTTTAAATGCATTTCAATAGTTTTGAATGAAATCTACAAAGAGAGGAAATAATTATGGCTTTTGGAAAGTGTGTGTGTGTGCGTGCGTGTGTGTGTGGTCATGACTCAGAGGAGAAGAGTTGTGACATTTTGGCCTCTTAAAGCCACTCTCCACTGAGGAGGGGGCCGTCATTACGTTTAATTTTGTGACTAGAACCATCAAATGTTCCCGTGCCCCCCTCTCTCTCTCTCTCTCTCTCTCTCTCTCTCTCTCTCTCTCTCTCTCTCTCTCTCTCTCTCTCTCTCTCTCTCTCTCTCTCTCTCTCTCTCTCTCTCTCTCTCTCTCTCTCTCTCTCTCTCTCTCTCTCTCTCTCTCTCTCTCTCTCTCTCTCTCTCTCTCTCTCTCTCTCTCTCAGAATCTTTTGTGAGGACAGGCAGAGCTTCCTGCAGGACTGTGAGGACGATGGGGAGACGGCTGCGGGCGGGAGATTGCTCCACCTACTGCAGGTAGGCTGTTGATTCACTGTGACCTCACCAACACGCACACACCCACGAACGCACACATACAGCAGGCTCCATCCCTCCTGTGTGTCACTCCATGTGCACTGGGGCTGACGGTGTTTGTGTGGTGGTTGGTATCTGAGTCATTGGATGAGTGCAAACATGACACACACACACACACACACACACACACACACACACACACACACACACACACACACACACACACACACACACACACACACACACACACACACACACACACACACACACACACACACACACATGCACGCCGAAGGTGTCAAAAATTTAATTACTATAATGTGTATTCAAACAAAAACAAAAAGACTCAATCCGCCCCTGCATTGCATTGTTCACTGAAGTCTGTTTTGGATTGATATTGTTCAATGTGCTTATGGTGATATCTAGAGCCATTTAACCCAGAAATTATGCCCTGAACATCAATTATTAATAGCAGACATCGATTAGATAATGCCTTATGTTGAACTGTGTGAATAATTCATGGTTCAACATTTAACAAACATATCCTAACATCATCATAATACCTGATAGGGTAATAAGACAATTGTTGACCACAAGGCTTTTAGAACACCCAATGAAGGGTTATTAAGGGGGGAAATATTGTGCTCAGTGTCTCTTCTTTTGAATCCAAAGCATGTTGAGGGAACATAAGGTGGCAGAGAAGTGCCAGTGGGACATGTAACCCTAACCCTCACTGCTGAGGTCAGGGGCTAACCCTAACTACTCAGGTCAGGGGCTAACCCTAACCCTCTCCCTAACCCTAACCGCTCAGGTCAGACGGTGACCTAGAATGCCGGCGATTTGATTTCGCCCTGCTACAGAAGGGTCTGGAGAAGAGCATTACATTTCTTTCTGCTTCCAATACGTTTTATGCAGGATCCAATCAACAAGCTGGCTTCTACCCCTGGTGTGCTATTGGCTGGTTTAACACAATGCCGACAGGAAAGCGACGGCAAGCAGCCAATTGCATACAGAGTCAGTTGAACTAGGCTCGTTGATCAAGCTTCTTGTGCTGAAGAAAATGACAGCAGCCTCCACAGACCAAGCTCAATGTATGATTGAGCTTTGTCTGGCCATAGCCAGGCTAGTGGTGATCCTAACCCAAGGTTAGGGTCATCGTCCCTCGGGCGTGACGATGAAGGTTGAACTAAAAGGTACTTTGACGTCACTAAACTCGGAATGTTTACAACCTGGTTGGCAGAGACTGACAAAAACACAGGATTTTACTCCTGTTAGTTAATCATGGCGTTATTTCAAATGGCAAAGATAACTATATTGAAAATAATATAATAATAATAATCTTTGTTTATACTTCAAAAAAAAAAAGAAAACCATTTTGGGGTCACTGCCTCTTTAAGAGAGAACGTAATGTGCATGTTCTTCCGGCCAACGAGCTGATAGCATGAGCTGACTGAGTCCCCAGAAGGGGGTGTCTCATTTGCTTCTGAAAGGTCTAATGATCACAACGCCTTCCATAAACAAAAAGCCACCAAAAACATTAAAATAAATGTCATCCATCCAATGTGTGCCTCCCACGGCCCCAGGACCAGGGAGGACCTATCTCTTTGTCTGGTGGACCATATGCCATCACAGGTGGCCCACATTCTTACTCTAGGCCCTATCTTAACGGTCTGAAACGCAAGTGAGAAGCGCCAAGCGCAAGTAGCTTTGTGGACGGTTCTACGGATGTCGCTAGTTTACCGGCGTGAAGAATTACTCTTGCGCCCGGCCCATATCTAAAAAGGGTTGGTCTGAAGTAGCCTATTACCCGTAGGTGTGGTTTGGGCGTAACGTGCAACAAACCAATGAGAGTGCCTGCTCCCATCCCCTTAATGGTACGGCCACACCAAACGCGTTACTCGCGTTAGGGGCGTCCAAACTCGGCATTTTTGCATAGGGAACCATTGGTATTGGCGCGTAGACGCGTTACATGCGATGAAGCGTCAGACGCACGTAATTACGCACGTAAACGCAGTAACGCGCCCAACGCACCAACGCCCGGAGTTCAGAAATCTGAACTTTCAACGCTCCAACGCGTGACGCTTGGCCGCGATAGCCAATCAGCGTTGAGCTTGACCCGAAGTCACCGGGAGACAGAACAGAAGCAGAAAGAAGAAATGGAGGACGCACTTATCGTGGCGGTGTGCGGTCAATCTGTCCTGTACGACACCACGTTGGTGTCGTACAGGGACAGAATTAAAAAGGAGCAGGCGTGGGTCGTCGTGGGCCAGGAGACGGGGATTCCTGGTAAGTTGAGTGAATAATTTGTATATTGCTTGGCTTCAGCTATCGGTTGTGTTTACTATGATACAAGTTCGCGCCGGTTAGCGGTAGCACCAGTAGCCATGAGCGCATTTGAATCTGACGAGTTGATATTTTGACAGTGCGTCTGCAGTCTCCGATGAGACGCACATGAATTTCAAACTGTGAAAAATATGTGTTTGCTGTACGGTGTTTGCAGATGGCTCAGCTTATGGCCAAATAATATGGCCTAATTCACACATGGAATAAGGCTTTCTTCCACAACTTCAGAAATACTGAGTCCTCAAATAAATTTCGGCAAAGAAAACGTACATGATATAACATGATATGCGGTAACTGTGGTTCTATTTAATGATATACGCAATACATTATAAACATCGTTTCTTATCAGTATTGTATGCATTATCGTTATTGACTTGTGTTCCTATTATGCATGTGTCCCCCCGTTAATATACATTGCCATGGACTGTATTATGCGTTACGTGTTTAGTTTGCGTGTGTTTAAGCAGATGGACGCACACACGCGCGTGTGTTTGCGCGTTAGAAATACACACGCGCGCCCGCATTCATTCATCATTTTTAACGCTCACTCGCGGTAAAACAATGTTTTCTCACAATCAAATACTCCTCAATCCTAAAAGTTATGGGCATGTTCACGATGTCTGTGTCAAGAAAATATGTGTTTGCTGTACGGTGTTTGCAGATGCATTGATTTAAAAGTAGGCCTACAACTTATAACCGCTGTATCAGCTGTTCTTTCCCAAATAATTTACCAAGCATGTGTGGCTAGGTAGATGAGAGAAGCAAAGTGTATGCGCGAGGGGCACAAGCAACATTATGCATGCGCCCTTAAAATAGCATCTGAACAACGCGCCACTGACTTTAAACCAGGTATTTTCTGGTTTGTGGCTGCTGGCGCAAGTGGTTTATGAAATGTCCAAATAGCAACAGGGAACGTTTGCGCCAGAACACGCCTCCTCACCCTTTCACCGAGCCGCCCCTTGGGGCACAAGATCATTTCCTAATTTAGCGACGCGTGGCGCAGGAGGGAAAAGCACGCTCCGCGCCAGTTGCAAACTAGCAACGACACATGCGCCAGTGATTAAGTCAATTGCGCCGGATGCAAGATAGGGCCCTCTGTGTCCTTCAATGTTATTATTTTCTGCCTCTCTGCCCTCCTCCCGTCTGATGTTCCAGGATCTTTGCTCGCTGACTATCAGGTGGCTGTCCCGAGGCCCTTTGAACATTTAGTTTAGACTGTTACACAGATTGTTCCTCATTCAGCTTCAGTTGAGGTTTTAATGTATTGCACAATAATATATTTTATGTTGCATAGTTTTATGATTGTCCAATACATTAATCATAGCAGTACTAAAAAAGCATCTTTATTATCTAGTACTAATCATTTAAGAGCTGCCTCTATCGAAAGAAACCACTGGCTTCACAAACATTCAGTGGACAACCCAGAACCACTGACCAGGCTTTGATTCTGAACATCCTAGCCTCACATAGTATCCTTCTCTATAATATTAGAGAAGGATTATCTGTGTATAAATAATAAGAGCTCAATGGTGGGCTGTGGGCATAGCGGCAGTAGGAAGCTGCTACCGACGGGGACAAGAGAGTGGCACTTATTTTAGAAACAGCAATGGCTGGTAGAGAGGTGACAGCAGGATGCACACCTGTGGTATGGAGCTGTTTCTCTACTCTCATCGTATCCCACAGCTACTCCCCACTGAGGGGGAAACCCCCTGCTAACCCTCCAGAGGAATCCAGTAGCATTCATTTGACCCCACTTTCCCTGCAGTGTTCATACAAAAGAAGAAGCACCTGTAAAATGGCATTGGGATTCACTCCCAGTTCCACCACACCACAGGATGGGCTCTCGTTCACAACTGGTCCGTCGCACCAGTGTGAGAATTATGGAAATGTGATACTTTGAGTCATTGAAAAAATGAAAAGCCTCTCTTCTGTCAAGCCCTGAACAAGAGGGTGCTGACTGACAATTTGAATGGTTGCTAAGCGATGGCTGTAGCCACTATACATGCTTCTGAATCTGGTCACCAATAAATACCAATAGTTTGTTCGATCCAAATAAAACTGTCTGGGGGGAAAGTTATGAAATGGTGCATCTGATTGTAGAAAGCTGCCCTCCTATCGATCTCGCCCGAGGTTAACTGAACCTCTTCCACTCTTTACTCAAGCTGCATTAAGGTAAACCGCAGAAATGAAAACACAAAATGTTTCCGGCACCACTCAAACATAAGTAACCATTTCTGAAAAAAGGAAAGTCAGACTGGAACTCTTTGTGCAGAGCAAAGAGATGAAACTGATGGGGACGTACAACCTAAACTGCTACATAGTAAACAAATATGAGATAACTGCTACGGGCTTCCTGTTGCAATAGATGAGCCATCTCGAGGTGATATCTCGTCTCACTGAGACTCCTCACAGAGTCCTGATTCTAGATTATCGACATGTACATCTATATTGTAAGCTTCTCTTCCAACATGCTCCAGTACATTTGGCTCTGCTCTAGTCTTCTCGTTCTCTAAAGAAAAACCCTTGCTTCCCGCTTCCTAATTTAGACGGGCGCCAGATCTTTCTCTATCACTGAATGGGCCACGTGTGGTAATGAATACAAGTGGGCTGATTAATAGTTGGTAGGCAGCTGATCGTGATTCCCCATTAGCTCTCCCCAGTTGCACTTTTGTGTGTTTTTGGAGCCCATTCATCCCCTCTTCCTTGGTGCATGGACCCACCAGGCCCTGCATCGCTCCTCTGCCTGTGTAAGGCATCTGGTCTGATCCGGCTTTCCTTTGTTTTATTAATTTTAGAGCTTATGATAATTTCTCAGAAACCCTATATCTTTTCTCTCTCAAATTCTCTCTGTCGTCTTTCTCCCTCTTTCAGAGAGATGCAGCAGAACACTAATGGTTCTTCCCTAACCCTAATCCTAACACTAACCCAGAACCCTAATGGCTCTTCCCTAACCCTAACCCAACATCTTTCTCTTTGTGTTTCTCCCTCTTTCAGAGAGAGATGCAGCAGAACACTAATGGCTCTTCCCTAACCCTAACCCAACATCTTTCTCCATCTTTCTCTTTGTGTTTTTCCGCATCGCCAGATTCTAGATGTGCGGAACGTGATGGTGGTGGTCTCCCGCTGGTACGGCGGCATTCTGCTGGGCCCAGACCGCTTCAAACACATCAACAACTGCGCCCGCGGCGTCCTGGTGCAGGAGGGCTACACCTCCTCCGCGGTGAGACGCTAAGTGTCACACATTGAGCCGTAGTTCAGCATCACTGCGCCCGAGTCCAATATATAGCAAGCAGCACTTCCTGGCGCTAGCTGGAAGGGTACTTCTCTATTAGCTTGCTTGATGTTTTTATACATGCATGGAAAGCCCCAGTTGAAATTGAGTTTAGCTGGGATTAGGGTTAGGGTTAGCCTGAATAACCCTCTCTAAGATGGATGGTTCCAATAGCCATAGATCTGCTAGCGATTCACTGGAACATTTACACATTGTTAATCTGTTTGTTTGGCTGTTGTTTGTTGTTTCTCATGTTTAACAATCCCATTATGGGTATGAGTTTACTTGTCTTATCTGGATACATGTCCAGGAGATCAAACAGTGTTTCTTCTAGCACCCGCCACCAAAGAGATACAGGTAGTCTGCTTTGAAGTGTTCCCTCTAAGTCATCAACTGATAACATAAAAGACCGCTCATCTTGTGTCACTAATAGATTAAAGGTAATGAAAATCTCCCGATACATGAAGCCCACAATACAGCCATTTATTTAATCGGCAATACATTTAGGTTTGTCATATTATTGTTGCTTAGTTTGAAGTGTTGGCAAATTATTTGAGAATGTAAGAAAAAAATGACGTTTGTGTTTAAACAGCACTTCATCCTCCTAAGGCCACTCTGGGCACTTCTACAAAGAACCCCTCCCCCCCCCCCCCCACACACACACATACCCCCTACACGTGGTGTCTGTTAAGGCTTATAGGTGTGTCTGGGGACCAGGTAATGGGACCAGCCACCCCTGTGGTTATGACAACATGCTCTGCGTGAGTGACTCCCTCCACTGCGTCCATCTTGTTGTATGTTGTGTTCTGCAGTAATAAAGAGATTGGGGACAATGGAACAAAGAAGACATTGTTTAATTCCACAGAGGCTAAATGCTGTACAATTATGTGTTGTGGAAGAGGACCTGACTCACAAAGCTTAGTTAGCTGACCTGAGTGCTAACTCAAAATTAATAAATTACACGCATTCCCTTGAAGGAACAAATAACACTTTTAAATTAAAAGTGCGCTTGAGCTGGGAGACGTTAACAAATATTATTTAATGAGCAATGACATTATGAAGGGGATTGTGTTTTATTTAAATGTCCAAAATGCTTGCCCCTGTTAAAAGCCTCTTATTTAAATTGAGCTATTGAGATATTTTGAAGTGTGAAGCAAAGTATACTGCCACACACATCCTAAACTTCATTTAATTGGTACATTTTGGGAATGTCTGTACTTGAATGAGGCAAACTCTATGTGCCCGTACCTGTAGGACTGGTGGCAGACGAAGGCACGTGAATGCGTGTGATATTTGAACCACATGATTATTTCCCTGAACGGCGATTCAGCACCCTGAACGTGTTGGTGTGTTGTACCACAGGAAGAAGCCACCACACAGGGAGGAAAGGGCAAGAAAACAAGAAGTAAGAAGGCAAAATGAGTCACTCTGAATGGAATGCCTTGATCTGCGGCCGGCCTGGAGAGGATCTGGAGTGGAGATAACCGCAGGTCAGGCAGACGACACACGTTTCAACGGAACTGAAGAAGATCAGTTACAATGCCTCGGATAATCAACAATGGAAATGACTTTAAATGGATCATTATAGTTTAAGTTAATTTAATGTATTAAATGCCATTACATATATTAATATTTTGAGTTTAACATACTTTGTTCTTCATGAGTTGATTAAAACCTCTGTGTTTAAAGTCTCATTTTAATAAAGAGTTGAGAGTTACAAACATATTGTATACACAGCTTATTCTTGTCAAACATCTATAAACATCAAAGCTATGCAGTGAGGCATTGCGTTTCCAACGGACTACAACCTCAATGATGGTGCTGTTGGACACCTCCCCAGAACACTGCATCAACATGCAGAGAGAATTTATTCAATGACTCAAGGAACTGATAGCTTTGCTTTCCTCGGCTGCATGTGCCTCTCTCTCTCTCTCTCATTCTTTATATATACATTTATAGGTGTGTATGTTTATATGTATGTATGTTTATATGTATGTATGTTTATATGTATGTATGTATGTATGTATGTATGTATGTATGTATGTATGTATGTATGTATGTATGTATGTATGTATGTGTGTGTGTGTGTGCGTCTCCCGCTCCTCGGAGAGCATTTTGTCATCCCTATTTTCCGCTGGGTCTCTCTCCCACCACACCACATACTCTGCCCTCTTCCCGTTCCTGGATCTCTCCGTTGTTCCTCCCTGGGTCCTACTGGCCATCTGTCCTCATCTCGGATATTCCACCCGCCCTACCCCGCCTGTTGCTCAGCATGCCGATCATGTCATGATTAACATTTTGTTATTATTCCTACAATAACATCCTCAAACGTTTGACTGTACAGGTCATTACCCAGATCATTACACCGATGAATTGGTCATTAAATAAGTGTTCGATTGAATGATTGGGTGGTTATATAAAAAAATAAAAATAAGTGATTTGCTCGCTCAATTTACCGAGTTATAGTGCATTGATTGGTCGATTCGTTGAGTGATTTGACAGCCTCGTATCTCGTAAATCTAATTTTCGAACCATTGAGAATAACGACAATGATAATTTGATCAAACGGCGCTGTCAGTGACAGGTTGTCATAACACCCTTCCTCTTCAAGTGTCCATGCAGTCTTCCCAAAACCTCGACTGATGAATATGTGTTCGGCACGAGAGATCAGAATTAAGCCCTGTGCTATATAGGCACAGTCCTTTGAAGCCTGTAACAATACAATACGTAATTGCTTATTTGTCTTCTTATGATTGCGACCTTGTCTACACTGTGAACGACACTAAGACTCTCAGACCACCGCAGAGGGGAAGTCTGCCCTGACCTCAAAACTCGGTCCAAGGTCAAAGCCCCTGTTTGGGCAGCAGCTCATCTCGCCATATATCACGGCTGTAAAACTTATATAAAAAACAGCATTATTCAATCGAATATGGTAAATGATGAGTTGGAATGCTTTGAAGGGGCTCAACGATAATCGATATTGTTTGGCATTTGAGTATGTTCCAATATGTAGGCCAATAGATAGATATTTGATAACAATTGGTCGTTTATTGCTTATTTTAAGAGCTCTTCACTAATGGTCGTCTATGAGTTTCAGCAGCTCTTGATTCAAGGGTTCGTTCCAGATGGGAGCGAGTCTGTTAATTTATTGGACAATAGAACCAATAGTAGCCGCCCCGTGTCTTTTCATGGATAACCCGTTTGAAACAAAGGGTGGACAAGGGTTGGATGTTTAATGTATTCAACCTTCTCAAAGTGTTTCTACAAATTGAAAAAAAGCTGTCCTCTGAATCACATCACTGAATCAGCATCAGAATTGATCGTAATCACTTAATAGTTTCTAACGAGCATAGCGGGCAGAAGACGTCAATGCAATTCACTGGAGGCTTCCATCTCAGTTCCAATACTTCCAAAAGGTCCATAGTTGGTCTGAGAGACAGAAGTACAGCAGGCAGATTTATTTTGCTTTGTGCCAATGTGCAGCTGATGCGCTCAGCCTGGCGGTGTAGGCTACTGCAGACAAAGAACCGCGACCACATGGGATACACTAAATCACCTTCTTCACGGATCAAAAGGACCATGGGCTAAATGGAGAAAGTAACATCGATTGTTCTTAGATCTACATTTGTGGATGTCCCGCTCCTCCCTGCGCATTGTTACCCGGAACGCAAAGTCGGAGCATCAAACCGGATCGCTAAACAGATGTTTGGGTTAATTTGGCGTGTCTACAATGCATCGTAAATCAGAATAACAATGGGAGCCTATCTGACGGAGTCCAACTCGAGCGGGAACTTTAGCAGCAGGGACACTAAGAACGGGAGCGTCCTCCTACCTCCTACGCTGGTGGGGATCTTCTCGGTTCTGATGGTAACTCTGGTGATCGTTATCGTAGCTGGTAACGCACTGGTAATCATGGCTTTTGTTGTGGATAAGACCCTGAGAACTCAAAGCAACTACTTCTTCCTCAACCTTGCTATCTCGGATTTCCTTGTGGGTGAGTCTCCATCTTCTGCTTCAACTTCTCCTCCGTTCCTTTGTGTTTCTGACCTTTATTTGACGTGCCCATCCGAGGCTCCTCAGGTTTATTGGAGTGGCCAACATCTGGCCTCTGCCTTATTTCTATTTATAACGCAATGGTTTATATTTATTCATATCAGTGGACAATAGAAACCAGCTCTTCAAATATGGATCTTATTTATGAACAGAAAAGCACCTGCTCCTCTGATACTCTAGTTCGACTATTGAAAGTGCAACGGCATGAGATGTGACGCTGAGCTTCAGTGATCCAGGTGATGGTCCGTCCCCTCGCTCCGCAGGTACCTTCTGCATCCCGGTCTACATTCCATACAACCTGACAGGTCGCTGGATGCTGGGCCGAGGTCTCTGCAAGGTGTGGCTGCTCATGGACTACCTGCTCTGCACGGCGTCCGTCTTCAACATCGTCCTAATCAGCTACGACCGGTTTCTCTCCGTCACCAGAGCGGTGAGGAGCCTCAATACGCACCACGCATCAACGCACACAATTCCACACAGCCGCGCTCTGACACAAAGGCTTTAGTGCGCTACTGAGTCACTGCTGGTGCCATGGTAGCTGTATCCTAGTCTTATCACGCGGGGTTGCAGCAGGTCTCAGCTGTGTGTTAGTCATGTACTTCTGTCAGCTATAAACTTTAAGATTAAGTATCTGTGGCATGGAGATGTCTTTGGATTTGCGAATACATATATTGATTTATCCCAATATAGGCCTGAAATCAATACTGTAATGGGATTGATACATTTTGTTTTAACTATTTGTGTTAAGTAACAAGTGTAATTGGGTTACATAAAATTCACTGTCCAAATACATTTGTTAAATTAGAGGTTGGGTTATGGGTTAGGGTGTTTGATAACGTCATTATCAATGATTAAAAATAATGGAAATACAGTTATAGATCATCACCTTTGATCGTTCATAGGGTCAGGATTTCCACTTGGATAGTTCACTATTGTCAAGTTGAAAATTAAACAGTCAAGAGTTGGTCAGATCAAATCGACAAGAATAATTAGTGGAACAGTATCTTGCTCTTATCTGTATAAAAAAAAGAAATCTGTGTGGTTGGCATAAATCCCATGCTTCAATGTAAGAAACTGCAGTTAGTGGGTTAATTAGTTGCTTGCTAAATATAGGAACAACCTTAAGTTATGTCCTTGGTCTTTGTACCATTACATGCACCATTAACCACTACAGTGTGACTCCAGCTGAGCTTGAACCGGTCCACAGTTGACTTGTTCTGTTTGGTGAGATGGCATGCAAAGAAGAAAGGAGCTGGACAGGGTTAGGGTTACCCTAGGCCAGGGTTAGGATAACCCTAACACTAACCCTACCCCAACAGGGTTGTTGAAAACGGCCATGCTAATAGAGGGTTTGGATGGGGCCTAAAAAAAAAAAAAATGTTGGTTCCTGTTGGTTGTCAGTTGAGGTCATGGGTAGGTAGGGAATTTATTTAATTTTTTTATTTAATTTTTTCCAGCGGCAGCGAATGATGGGTAGTTTTCATTTAAAAACGAGAAAATTCGCTCATCCTTGTACAGAAGGAAGAGGTGCTGTACCAAAACGTAATTATACTTTGCATAAAAAAAAGAAAAAAAAAAAATCTTTTTTTTTTTTTATAAAGCTCATAAAATAATTTGGATCGCACATAAATTGACAGGGTCGGTCGGAAACCGGAACCAAACACTTTTTTTTTTTTAGGCCTGGTGGTAAAACAATGGAGTACAATGACAAGAGCCATGCGAAGGGGGAAGAGGAGGAGGAGAGGATCAGGATAGGCCGATGTTTCTTCTCTTTGTTGTGTTAACAAGCCTTCGTGCTCTCTCCCCAGTAAATCTGGATGGACAATAGACACACACACACACAGGCGCACACAATAAAACACTTGGTATATTGTTAGGTATCTATACTGGTGATTTATTAAATTATTTATTTATTGATTGCAGGCTATTTATTGCATGGTTCAATAATTCATCATGATTTAAACAAGTATGAACCAAAAACAAAATGGATCATGGATGGGTGAGCTGATCCTCACAGTTAATAATGATGGGGGTTTAGTCATCGTCACACTATTGCATGTTTGTAAGCATGGAGCCTGAAACATCATGAATAACGTGGAGTCCATAGAGTGCTGGAACAACACACATCCATAGCCTCCCAGTGTAATTACTGAGGCTCCACCGGCCAGCTGATAGCATCTAGATGGCATTCAAAATACAGGGCAGCCCACATCTTGATCGAACATGCTTTTAAAATCACAGTGTTAAGCATGACAAGACAAAGCACTTATCCCCCAGTTCCAAAGGGAAGAACTACAGCCCCATGCAGTAAATTGGTACGGATATAATCATAGACAAGGACATTTATCTGACCAGTGTCTTACCAAACTGTCTCCCAGGTTAGGTACCGGGCACAGAGAAACATGACACGGCAGGCCGTGTCCAAGATGGTGGCCGTGTGGCTCCTAGCCTTCCTCCTCTACGGCCCCGCCATCCTCTTCTGGGAGTCTTTCAGGGGCCACAGCATCGTCCCCGCCAACCAGTGCTTCGCCGAGTTCTACTTCACGTGGTACTTCCTCCTGAGCGCTTCCACCTTCGAGTTCTTCGCGCCCTTTGTGTCGGTGGCCTTCTTCAACCTCTGCATTTACCTGAACATCCGCCGCAGGAACAAGAGCATGTCGGCCTGCACGGAGGCCTCCTCCGCCACCGTGCAGCAGGACCTCCGCCCGCCCAGAGGGAACGGCGCCGCCTTGTCCGTGTTTTTCGTCAAGACGCGCAAAGTGTCGTCCAGCGAGCCCGCCGCAATTTCCACGGTCATCAAGGACGAAGACTTCGGCCGGCCGTCGAGCTGCGGCCCCGGCGCCACCCTGACCTTCATCCACAGGAACCGGCCGTCTCCCCGCGGGAGCGGCGCCATCGTCTTCGAAACCCGGTCGCCGTGCAATGCGCCCGGCCGCAGGACTCAAGGCTCTCGTCTTACTCGGGACAAGAAAATTGCCAAATCGCTGGCCATCATCGTGTGTATCTTTGGCGTCTGCTGGGCGCCCTACACTCTACTGATGATCATCCGCGCTGCCTGCAGTGGCGCGTGCGTCGAGCACTACTGGTACGAGATGACCTTCTGGCTCCTTTGGTTGAATTCTGCCATCAACCCCTTCCTGTACCCTCTCTGCCACAGCAGCTTCCGCAGGGCTTTCTCCAAAATCCTCTGTCCTAAAGGGCAGTCGGTCCAACCTCAGATTGAGATACAGTCCTGCTAGCGAGCCGCTCCGACTGTTCTTCCATTAAGGGTTGCCCACTTTCAAGCTATGGACCCCATTTACATTCAGGTGGACGTCTACATCTGAAAGGAAGTCAACTTAAATGGAACAAAGGACGGCGCAGGCAGCAACACAACGGAGGCTGAAGAGCGTTGAAGGAAATGAGAGGCAACGACAATTTGAGTTCCATAACCGCTGAAGGTCATGAGATATACCTTGTATTCTGAGACAGGATCCCATTAACAAACACATTTGCAGTTTTTCGGATTAAGGTAAGAAACATGGCCAGAAATTGTATTGCATTATTTTATGTATTTATAACTCAATAGGATTTCAAGTGAAACCTCAATATTTCAAACCTTATAATAATTTCCAAAATCTTATCAATATATATCATATAGATGCAATCACTACCGTGTGAGGAGATACATTTTTAACTATGAGTAGTCCTGCAGCAACAGAGCTTCAAGATCAAATTATGTAGATGTGATGCCTAACTAAGACCAAGAGTCAGTGTTTTGATATAGATCATTCAACAAAAAATCATGTATTTCAATGTGTTCTTGAACAGTGGGTGGGTATGTTGACTAAAAGTGAGTGCTGTAATCGAAGCAGAACTCACTCTCTGTGTCCATGTTCAGGAAATGGAAGATAATTTCAAAAGCCGAGAGGGATATCAAAGTGCTTAATATCGGTAGTCAGATTTCAACCAATTTTTATTGGGCCATAAAAAACGCCACCCGTCAGACTTTATATCCAGGCGTTGAAGCGTTTTCATATGAGGCGTGATTTTTTTTTTACCCAGTTTATAAAGAGTAATACATTTTTAATCCGGGTTCAAGGTGTACTTCTGTGAAAGAGCCATAGTGAGTATTTCACTCCTTGCCTTCAGTGAGTTAGGTAAGTAGAGTAGAATATCATGGATTTAATAGAGATCTGGGACATGAACTGCAAGGAACAGTTGGCCAAGAGACGTAGATCCTTATTATCAGACTAATCCAAGGCGATCTGTACCGATGTCTCTAACAGCTGTCCCAACCTTTCTGGGCCTTAGGGTTAGGGTTAGTCACTAACCCTAACTCTAAGCCTAACCTTTCTGGGCCTTAGGGTTAGGGTTAGTCACTAACCCTAACCACTAGACACCAGTCACTAACCCTAACCCTAACCTTTTTGGGGCTTAGAAACAGCACAACCCCAACCACAAAGGCAAACCAAATTAAAGTTGCTTGCAATATTTTTCATACAGGCCGATTAAAATCACGCAATTATTTTTTTTTTTAAATTTAGCAAGAATAATACATTTATAAAATAATACATATTAGTAATTATACAGGAAAAACAATGTGTCACAGTTTCTTTAACCTACGTCGGGAATAGGTGTAGAATGTTGGTGTATTTTAGTGTCTCTCTTATTGTTCACATTTCTAGTCTAGGAACAGGCCAGGGCCTCTCATACAGATACAAGGTGTTATCCCCAACATTCTGCCATTGTTATGTCTCAACAAGGGTGAACCAACCTGGTCCTCCGGGACATAGCCAGGGCCAAATACCTTATCAAGGCTGAGAGTGCGTCTGTTCACGTGTTATTCATCTATCCCCTTTTTGTATTATACTTGCCCCAACCCTTTGGTTCGACGAGTAGAGGGTTTCGACAGCCAAGGAACAAGTCATCGACCACCGGGTCCACTATAGATTATTCAACCTAAGTCTGTATCTCGCTGTACATCCTGGAATAAACCATCTATTCAACCCTCTAATCCAACCGGTCAAGCTGCTTTGATTTCGACTTCAAGAATTACTACTACGACTGAAAATACACAACGCAGAGTCTGTCCGAACAGTTTAGAAATAAGCTGAAATCTAACATAGGGCACACCTATCCAAGGCACATTGGTTGGGACAAATCATATCATGTAAGATATAGACAACTTTACTAGTGTCACGACCCCACTGGTATCTAGGGAAAACCGGCTCTGTCTAGGAAAGAGTCGAGACACATGCGTGGTATAACCACAGCTGGTAGGCAACTAGCTTCCGGGGCACGTGTGTAGTGACTCACCTGGGTTCCTGGTGAGCGCTGGTCCTTCTCTCTCTTGCTATGGAGATAGCCCAAGCGTTGGGGTGAACGGTAGCTGTCTCGTTCAGTTATGGTTTACATGTTTAGACAAACACTTGACAAACAAAGACGGTGAAGGGGCGGTCACGTTCCCCCCGTTGGACTCCTTAGCTCTGGTGTGTACTGGCATCTGGGTGAATGGCTTTACAAAGTCTTATCCTGCCGGGGCTGTAACCACTGGCCACCATGCTGTGTATATCCACCATCTTGGATCCCCCAGGTGACCACAATCAACCAATCAAGGGAGCCACTCCCACCGTTACCATGACCACCAGTTACCAACCAGCTTAACCTTACCCAACAGTAGGATCGTGACACTAGCATACTATTTGTTTTGATAAGGAACATGCTGCCTTTGATATGATATTAGCAAGCAATTGCTAAATAGCTGTGTGAGGAGTGCCCGTTCTTAAGAGTTTAACAGTCCTTTATTTTCTGATGTACCAAAAAGTAAAATAATTACAATTAGAGCATTTGGCAGACGTTTTTTTTCCAACTGACTTTTATTTAACTGACTTACATCGGTTAATACACACATTGACACACCGACAGCAGAGTCAACCATGCAAGGCGACAGCCAGCTCGTCAGGAGCAGTTTGGGTTAAGTGTCTTGCTCACGGACACATCAAAACTAAGCTAGGAGGAGCTGGGGATCGAACTAGCAACCTTTCTGTACAAGGCAACTACTCTACCTCCTGAGCTAAGCCGACCCCTAATATGTTCTTGAAATCTAAGGACTATAAGGTAAAAGAAAAAGATGGATAAATTAGCTATCACAACAAATGCCTTTATCCTGTTGCAAAGACCAGAGCAGATCTCAGAACAGCTACCCAAGAAATTGGATTAAACATCACAAATTACATCATTGTGCAAAATTTAAAAAAGACTCCCAGCGCAGAAAGAGTATACGTGTCTTCCGCTGTGATTTAAAATGACAAATTATGTGTGAGAGGAAGGGCCTGGGACTGGCAGTGCCTTTAAACCCTGTGATTGGGTGGAATATTCTGTCTGCGTGACATGGATTCAATGTAAATAAATTGGATGGTGGGAGTGATACAACTTTTATTCATTTTTATAATCTAATCAAATCAGACCTGTATCGCAACCCGTTGGCTCATCTTATTTATATATCTGTTGTACTAGAAAGGAATAGACCTCTCGGGCTGCAAGTATGAAGAACTTTTTTGGGAAATAGCCAGCGAAGTCAATTTAAAGTCATTTTGTGAAATGCCAACAGATGTTAAGATGAATAGCCAAAGGTTTTGGTGACCTGGAGAGGCACAGGTCGACTTGTAAATTGAAAACAAATTGCTCTGTGCTGCTATTGATGTTGTTTCCATACACAATGGGGGACCAAGGAGCGAATCCATTCCGTCTTCCAAAGGAGAGAAGGAGAAGAGAAAGGGAGAGTTTGTTTAACACAGAGACCTCCCTGCCACAAGAATGCGAATACAATCAAAGAAGAATCTAGTGGACACTACCGACTGATCACACAGCAGGAGACAGGAGAGTGAAAAGGCACTGTGCAGATAACAAAAAAAACGCCAAATAGCGAGACAGGGACCAAGGCCTTTGAGATATACCCTTGAAAATATATACATAGTACATGTACTGATATTAATGAATTTTGATGTTGTTAGAACCATTGAATTATCGACATCTGGGTACCATGTAGATGTTGAGAATAAATGATGAAATAAATACCATTTTGAATGTTAAACTAAAAGCTTTGTTGATCATTTTTTTACTCATCTTGGGTACTGAGACATAAACTCTTTCCATATAAAATGCTGTCCTAATGGTAACGTTAGGTGAATTATGCTTGATTACATTTCATGGCACCTTACCCTAAACTCAAATTAGTATCCTTACACTATCGTGTTTGTTATAAACCCTAATCTGGTCTGTGTGGTCTGATTGTGGTTTGAGTGAGAGACCTGAATGAGTGAATATATCTGTGAATATATAGAAGAGCATTAACATAACATGCTTGCAGAGGTTATGGAAATGAATTGTTCCCTTCTGAGTTCCTTCCCATCTAGTGGGGTTAGGGTTCGGGTTAGCAGTGTAAGGGTTAGCAGGGTTAGGGCTAACCCTTTGGAGCGCTGGGCTCCAGCAGGCTGATTGCGACGATTCAAGGCTGCGTTCTGGACTTTGTGTTCAGCTCCTTTTCACTAATTTAGATGTCTTTCAGGGGTTAGGATGTGTGGGCTGATAGGATAGCCAGTTAGCCATTCAGTGGGTAGGGTTAGGGTTATCATCACATCTGCACTCTTTCAGGGGTGCAGATGTGTGGGCTGATAGGATAGCCAGTTAGCCATTCAGTGGGTTGGCGGACCAAAGCCACGAAAATGAATGAGAGATGTGTTTTTTTTAATTACCTTACCTCCATATGTTGTGGCAATACCGTTTCCCCCTGGTTCTGCTACATCAATTTACAGATGAGCCCAGTTTTTGTAGATATTAACTTAAATAATTAATTATCATAATTTAAAATAAATAATTGCATTAAGTAATCATCGCAAGTTATTATAATAGTTATGTATATATTTTAGGGATATAGTAAATAGTAGAACATTTTAAATATTTACAAAAATGAAGGGTTAGGGTTAGGTTAGGGTTATCTGTTATAGGAACCGCTTTTGCCAAAGGTAGCTATATCCAGACATCTGCAGTGGACTTACCATAACTGCATTATAAGAGCATTACTAATATGACTGAATGAAAATGCATTGCAGTTTTAACACTGAGAGACAGTGTCTGGTATGAGGTACAAGCTCTACTGACTTTGTCAATTGTGTGTTCATCCTAATAATCCTCTCACTCGCCCACGAGGACGCTGACCACACCGTGAACCTGTGTGAGCTCTTCACAGTCCAAAGAGGCCAGCAGCTTCCTCGGCCCTGACAGCTTTGGCACAATAGTTTCAATCCGAGAGAACGAGGCCTGGCTGGCGATGTCTCTGTGGAGAAATAATGAAATAATAATATGAATTATAATGAATGATATCCGCACAGGTGTGACAAGATGGAAGAAGATCAAAATAAATAGAGCGAGACACTGAGAAAGTATACTGGTAAAGAGGAAGGGAGAGAGGGGGGGAGGGAGAGGGAGACAGACAGAGACAGAGATATGTATAGAGGAAGGAAGAGTGAGAGAGAAATGTTTTTTCCCTGCGTTTACACTAACTCAGAGAGATTGACTAGGGTTGATCTTTCTCTTACCCAACAGCAATCTTTCGAGTGCTCAGTAGGCCCAGCCCTTCTATGCGCAGCATCACTGCTTTGAGCGTGTGGGGGAGTGGATTGGTGAAGGAGATCTCTGCTTTCATCGTCTTACCTACAGCCGCCTTCCCAATTGGCTACAAGAAATGGCAGAAATAAAGGTTACGTGAAAATCAAATCCCGATCAAATTCCTCCTCCTCCTGACATGTGTGTGTGTGTGTGTGTGTGTGTGTGTGTGTGTGTGTGTGTGTGTGTATATGCGTACATATGGGTTTGCATATGTGTGTGTGTGGGTGTGTGCGTGTGTGTGTGTGTACATGGATACATTTGTTGGTGCATGCACGTTTGTGTGCTGTCAATACGTTTTCCCATTTTAATTGATTTGTTTGAATGTGTGGTCACCTTTATGAGCAGGTCCGGTGTCTTGAGCCGGAAGCTGAACTGTGTTGCCAGGACCTGCTGGGTTTGGCTGACCCGGCCAGAGAGGGTGAGCATCAGGGCAGCCTGGTCAATCAGTTGGCCCTGGTAGGTCTCATACAACAGAGTCCACTCCACACTCGTCACTGCAAACCAGGGGATGATGTGGAGATCAAGAGAGAATAGAGATCTTTTTGCTTGTATTAAAAATCCTTACTTCTTGCAAGACCATGTGTTTTAGTTATGACTCACATTGCTATTTACTATTAATATGCTGTCATTTCACTGTGTTATTTCTCTTCGTTATTGAGATAGTGTCATCAAAACGCAGGTAGCTATAGCCATCTTTCTTCCAGATGTATGAAGGCCGACATTCGGCCATACACACAGCATTTAGCACAGAGGCCTCAGTGCCAAAGGGCAGCAGGTGCTCTCACCACTGTCCGGTGGTAGATCCACCTCTGTCCTGTCCCTGCGCAGGGTGGCCTTGTGGACGCCAGTGTAGTACATGACCGCCACCTGGCTGTGGAGGAAGACACTGCGTTGCTCGGAGCTGCCGTTGGTGAAGGTGATGCTGAGCTCTGCGTCGCTCCCCATGAGCGGACCGTCTCCGTCCAGCGTGACCTGGACTGAGACATCCTCCGCGCTAGGCGCCGAGTAGGTCTCTGGCTTTGAACCGTAGCGAGAGGCTGTTTCCACGGCGATACGCTCCTCCTCTGAGCCTGGGCAAAATCATGTTATACTGAATTAGATATGGTATGAGATTATGATAAACCATATTTATACTGAATTAGATATGGTATGGGATTATGATAAAGCATGTGTATACTGAATTAGATATGGTATGGGATTATGATAAACCATGTGTATACTGAATTAAATATGGTATGGGATTATGATAATGGCTGGGGGGGATAGTTTTCCCCTGAAAAGTGCCTATTCTTTCAATATGAATTTACCAAAGTTTTTGTTTTTATTGATTGTTATACAAGTATGGCCACTTATTATTTCATTCATATTTAAGCGCCATCAGTGCTGGAAAATAATAAATCCTGTGCATTGAAAATGGTAGTCTCAGTCCTGCAGCGAAACTACTCTAGTCAGTAGTATAGAACTGGTGTTTAGGGTTAGGGTTACCCTAACCCTTAGGGCCAACCCCAACTTTAACCGTTAGGTCTAACCCTAACTTTAACCATTAGGGCTAACCCTAACTCTAACCCTAACTTTAACCCTTAGGTCTAACCCTAACTCTAACCCTTAGGGCTAACCCTAACTTTAACCCTTAGGGCTAACCCTAACCCTTAGGGCTAACCCTAACTTTAACCCTTAGCCCTAGCCCTAACCCTTAGGGCTAACCCTAACTTTAACCCTTAGCCCTAACCCTAACTCTAACCCTTAGGGCTAACCCGAACCATAACCCGATTCCACGTTGTTCCTTTAAAATGCTACTTCTGCTACTCGAAGCTCGAGGTATGGCAGGGAAAAGCTAAAAGCTTGGGATTCCAGCCGAGGAGAGGACACTGAGTATTACCGTCTATTATTATTGAGCTACTAATAAAGAGGTGTATTTGATACCTTCAGGCTGTTTATAGAGATGTGTTATATCGTAGCGCTCGTCCGAGCCCACTGCCTTGGTGCTGATGTGGTGGCCCACAATGTGCTTCTCATTGTGGATCTGAGTGAAGGTTCCGTCCAGATTCCTCTGCCAGTAGATCTTGTCACTGTTCACCTGCAGTAGAAAGAGAGACGGAGATAGAGAGGGTGAGAGGGAGAGAGGGAGGTAACACACACTGGTGATTTTTATCACCATTCATATCAAGCTGACGGTGTCCGTCGGGTCATTGATGGATGGGGGGGGTATTTCTATTGTGGAAAATAGGAATTTATGCACTTCTTTTCATATCCTTTTTGTTTTTTCACCGTGATGTTTCCCTCTAAAAGTCCAGTAACATTTGTTTCAATAGACTTGGTAGATGCTACCTATTTCTTCCAATGATCGTGCCCCGTTAGACCAAATGTTCTGCAGTCAGGAATATATTTCATAGATTCTATGTGCACTTACCTCAGCAAAGACAAAGGGGCAGTCATGCTGGAGGTAGACCTGGCCGCTGCGCAGGGCGGTCAGCGGGGCGGGCCCACAGCGGAAGGTGCCCTGGCTGGTCTCCTGGGGTGTGGCGTCCACCGCCTGCCAGCCTCCCATGCCCGGGGGCAGGTCCGGGCGGGACATCCAGCAGTCGTTCCAAACGTGGAAATTCCTTTAAAGGAGGAGAGCGGGCACTGAGTTAACTCTACTCAACCCTTAACTCTACTTAACCCTTAACTCTACTTAACCCTTGACTCTACTTAACCCCTAACTCTACTTCACCCTTAACTCTACTTAACCCTTAACTCTACTTAACCCTTAACTTTACTTAACCCTTAACTTTACTCAACCCTTAACTCTACTTAACCCTTAACTCTACTTAACCCCTAACTCTACTTAACCCCTAACTTTACTTAGCCCTGCAATATTTACATATTCTAATTAGCCGCCTCTAGTCACTCGAGTGGCAGCTTAGTGCAGGTTTAACATTTGATAGAACAGTTTCCCCTCAGCAGAATAACGCTCATTATTATACCCACCAGATGGAGTCCACATTAAGGGAGTCTAAGGGATCAAGGCTCTCATCAAGGTACACGTCTGTCGTCAAGGAGACGTCTGTGTCATGGGCGGAGCTGAAGTTGGTCACGCTGCGGGTGGGAATGCCCAAACATCGCAACACTGCGGAAGAAGAGACATTCATATCAAAACTCTTTACTTATGTATTCAAAGGAGGACACAAGATTATAACCATATTAACAATAACAAAGCAGCTTTATTATTATTAATGATTACATTAAACTCTATTTTGATGTAGGTAAGGAAGGCTATGGCGTTCAGAAGCTAAGAGAATTCTCACAAGTACTTGTAATTCAACGCTGGTTAAATATTGCAGTAACAGCACAACAAAGAAAATCTGAAAAGGACAATGATGTGCCACTATGCAATGCTTTGTCTTATCAACCTCAGTTGCAGAGAAATTGACAGTGTTTGACTTTGACTGAACACTCACCGGTAGTGGTTACGCCAGAGAAGACCCAACACTGGCCATATCTGACGGGCGTCCCCCCACCGTCATGGTAGTTGTTGAGGATCTCCACACTTCCACTCCAGGCTGCGGGAGAGGTCCCGTCTGAATAGTCCCCTGACCAGTTCCCCTCGACCACTCCTGCGTCATCTGGGGAGTTTATCTAAAGACCAGAATATTGTTTTATATACATTGTTTACCGATATCCTGTATCGAAGATGCTGCAGGTCACATTTAAGAGTTGTAAAGAGAGCAAGATTTTGAAACTAATCAACCAAAGAACCGTACCCTGCCTCTCTGCTCCCTCTATCCCTTTGTTTTGTTGTCAGAGATAGCCTTACTGTACGTCCACACCAGGAGCGACCGAATTTTCTCTGCGAATTTTTCTGTTCGCTTTGGTCGCTCAAGTCGCTCATGACGTACAATTCAATTATGCAGACGCATTTAAAGGAGCCGTATGCGTTTAGTAGGCCCTACAGACAGCCATATCAAATATTGAACTCTCCCATACACCTTGGCCATATTGCCGAGACGGTTTTGCTTGTTCGATAAAGTGCTTCGACAACAAGTAGGACAGTGATTCCCCCCAATATAAAAATCCTAAAATGTAGGCTAATTACAACCGAGAACAAAAAACCCTGCGTGCTGTAGTAGTTGAAATATGTTTCACTGATCTGGATCTGCAAATCATGATCTGCACTCATTCGTCGCATTCAAAACAAATAGACGTTAGCGCACATGGCTAATTTGCATACGTGCACAGGACTGGTTGGCTCCGCAAGGCAAATAATGGAACATATCTATCTATCTAGGTCTTTCTGTCTATCTATCTATCAACGCGTGTCTAGTTTTAATGTGATGTATTGTGTGTATGTCCAGTCAGACTTGTTCTGTGTGGTCTTGTAGGCTACTGTCCTGTGTGGGCCGAACCACCTAAATGGATTCCCGACGATTTGTGTCGTTTGGTATTAATAAAGACTTGACTATCTATCTATCTAGACTATTTAATTAAAAATTATTCACCTCAGGCTCCGTGAATAGTGGGGAATAGAGGGATAAAAGACAAGAGATATATCCCTTGTCATTTATCCCTCGTCTTGTCGATTAGTTTGTTTATGTGACGGTTTTGTTTAAAGCATGCTACACGCGATTGGTTGGTTAGATTGGTGGCATGTAGAGCAAATTATAATGATTCCCGCTTAAATACGAACGTTCTAGATGTAGCCTATAAATTCTCCCGCTTATCATCACTTGATATCCAAACCACTATGGCGTTTCGATCTCTGAACTGAAAAAGGGTGGGTTCGTACAACACCGGGTGCCCAGTTACAGCCGCGATTAATACTTCAGCCGACATTTTGTTCAGTGAGTGAATAAAGGTAGGTAGGAACCAAAGTGCCTGCCGATGTTCCCTGGGATCCACGCAAGCGAAGAGCGTCTACATTCCGATTGGCTGTCATTGTTTGGTCGCTGAAGCGAATAATAGTCATTTGCATAAAGTTAAAAAGTTTTCAACTTCTTTTTGACGCTCTGGTCGCTCAACTTTGGCCGCTGGTAGCGTTGGTCGCTTTGGTCGCTTTGGTCGCTCTTGCCCATAGAAAGTGAATGACTTCCGGCGATTTGGTCGCTCAATTCGCTTCTGGTGTGGACGGACAGTTACCCGGGGATTCCACCGGACGCGTTACGGCAACGTTACGGCTGCGGCACGTCTTGGCCGCGACTTTTCCCTGCTTGCATTTCCACCGGGCGCGTTACGGCAGCGCAACGTGCGTTGCGAGCCAGCCGTATTCACGCGAGATCACGCGATAATCCTAAACCTAATGTACTCAACTTCCACTCCCAAAACGACTGCAATTAAATGCCACCCTTTGTCCTTCCGGCCATTGCCCTTATAAAAAGGATGATTTGGTACATAAATGACGTTGTGATAGGCTACATGAGCTGAGTATTGTGTTTTATTTTGAAAATTGACAGGATGCTCTATGGCTTTTACTTTTTCTCTTCCTGCCCTGCTCGATCTGCTCTGTTGAAATTGACGCGGTTCAGCAACGGCTTGCGGCAAAAATAGAAATGCTACGGAATGATAGCGCTGCGGCACGGCGAGCCGCTCCTGGGACGTTGCTGAGACGTTCCGCAGCCGCGCCCGGTGGAAATGGTCTCATTGATTAGAGTGGAACCTATCTGCTGCGGTGACCGCGGCCAAGACGTGCCGCTGCCGTAACGTTGCCGTAACGCGTCCGGTGGAATCAAGCCTTAAGACACTCCCCCTCCCTGCGACCTAAGTAAGGGATAATGTATAGAACGCCAGTCATTATCGAGAAAATAAGCCCCGACAGGGCGAACAGGACACCGATGCTTTATGACTTTCAGGAGAAAGTCATAAAGCAGTGGCATGATATATAGCGTCATTTACATTAAGAGGGGGGTTTGTCCCTTTTCAAAAGGTCAAACATATAATTTCGTGCGATGCACAAAGATGCTCACAAGTAATTTGCAAGTCCAAGTCAAGTCTCAAGTCTTTGGTCACAAGTCTAAATAAAGTCTCAAGTCTTAAGAGTTTTTTTAAATAACTGATACTGATTCCGAGCCTAATTCTGATTCTGATAACAAAGAGTCTGACATTTCATTAAGGTTAAAGAAGAGATTGTTCTCGACTCCAAAATCTCGAGTACGAGTCGATTCTCAAGTCTTTTGAGGATGAGTCTCAAGTCAAGTCTCATGTCACTGTGTTTGTGACTTAAATGCAATTAAAAATCGAAATCGCAAACTTGTGCATATAGAGCTTTCATTAGAATATACAACAATGCACACAGTATCTATGAATGTCTGTCACAAAGTAACATCAAGTCTGATCAAGTATTAGGACTGGCGTAATGATGTATGATACAGAACTAGGACTGGAGATGGGATGAAATTCCAGCCCTCTTAATGTTGTGTACATGTGTCTCACCATGGCTGAAACAACTCGAACAATGTTAACGGGGCTGCCCCAACCAGACGCAGGGGTCCCACTCTTCTCCAGGACAAAGAGGCAAGAGGCGAGCATTCCTCCACTGAACTAAAAGTAAACCAATGGGGACAGGGTTAGGCATTAGACAGCCCTCAATAGGGTTAGGGTTAGGCATTAGACAGCCCAAAATAGTCAGAATGTTGTAGGAATAATGGACGAACATTAAGATTAGTCAGCACCAATAGAGATCAAGGGTTTGTGTGTGATTAAGAATGAAAAAGCTAAGGAAGTTTGAAGCTTTGCATTCAACACATTTAATTAGGGTTACTCAAGTGCTATTGGATCATGAGTTTACCCTTAACATAACCAAATCAGTTTCTCGCCATGGCTGAGTTTCTGAATATACCATCCTTAATAACCACCACATGCTGTCCAGGTAAACCCTCACCTGTCCGAAGTTAGGGATAGGGTTAACCCTAACCCTAACCACCACATACTGTCCAGGTAAACCCTCACCTGTCCAAAGTTCCATGTCCGCACTCCTATCTGCTGCTCAGTGCCGTAGTATAGCCTCCCGATATCGTTCAGAACGTACTCCTTCCTCTCCTCCTCCTCATCCATGAACACTGCATCGTCTGACATTGCAAAATCGTTTTCTGTTCATTTTCCCTAGTGAAAGTGGGCTAGCATCTTTTTTTAGATTACAGTTTCATTTTGGTGTGGTTAAAGGGATGTTTAATTCTCCTGCTGGTTAGGCTGATGATTAACTTCCAGTTTGCCAACAGTGCAAACCAATCTTATAAAATTATACTGAATTACATAATTGCTATAATATGAAGCTAATTAAATAGTATGGCAGATGGCAGGACATATATTTGGTATGACTTGGAGGCATGGTACCTGCCTCAGCAGTGGGGTTTCGTTGCCTTACCTTCACACCATGGATTAAACAACATGTAGATGTTATCGGCTGGCTGATGTATTGAAGTGAGCTCCGCCTCTTGTCCTGATGTCACCACGCTGAGACGGTAAATACCAATCACCGCCGTGGGGATGGAGTTCACAGACAGCTGCACCCGGTCGCCTTCTTCTTTGACTATCTTAGCCTCCCAGCGGTCGTCCTGCAGCTCGTCCACTAGAGGAATGATGGCCAGAGTTCCCTTCGGCACTTCTGGAGCAGCTCCTGAGAGAAACACATGAATGCAGGAGTGATGAACTGGGTCATAACAGCCTACTTAATCACATGGAATACAGGAGTCTCGGTCGCAACATTGATGAATTGGGTCATAGCAGCCTACTTGTCAGAAAGAGGTCTTGATTGACATGCAAGCACGACCAATCACACGAGCAGTCCTGAGTCCCGCATTATAACAAACAAGATTTAAAATATGAATTACAAAAATGACTCAGTAGTCAATCTAAGATATCCCGCCAGACTAATTTATATCATGGATATAATCATACAAATAAACAAAAGACACGTGTACCACCTGAGCTCAGTCTATGTGCGCGACAACTGAAAAGCCAGTGAGAATCGTGTGTTCAGTCTCTTGAAGATGCAGCATGGCTGAATTTCCTCTATGTGTCAGAAGTCCAGGATGAGCCACAAGTTAAGGAAGCTGTGGCTAATATCTCACACACACACACACACACACACACACACACACACACACACACACACACAAAAAAAACAACTACGACACTAACAACAAAAGCCTTACATCTACGGACCCTGCCTCACCCGCAAAGCAACCAGCCTTGTGTGTGACCCCAGCCACCCCTCAGCATAGTGGGGGACCCCAGCCACCCCTCAGCATAGTGGGGGACCCCAGCCACCCCTCAGCATAGTGGGGGACCCCAGCCACCCCTCAGCATAGTGGGGGACCCCAGCCACCCCTCAGCCTTGTGCGTGACCCCAGCCACACCTCAGCCTTGTGCGTGACCCCAACCACCCCTCCAGCCCCTCCAGCCCCTTCAGCCTCCTGCCGTCTGGGAGGCAGTTAGCAGCCTCCGGGCCGGCTCCAGCAGACTGGGAAACAGATTTTTTCACCAGGCTGTCCGGAAGCTCAACTCTCTTCACTCTCCCCCACAAACTCTGGAGTCTGAAGCCCCCTCCCATTTGCCCCCAGAAACTTTTACATTTACTTTTCAAACTTTATTTTATAAATACCGTTTTGTTTTGCCTACCTTTACACCATTAAGAATTATTTATCACCATTTCGAATTTATTTATTGTAAATATTAAAAAACAGTATTTTATTGAAATCAACTGAATTCAATGAGGAACATGTTACAGTGCATTTCAGGTATTACTGAATTTAAAATAATTGTAATAATAATATCACAAATTATATAATCTTCTATACTTTAAGCCTTAGAGCATATCTATGCACCTGAAAGGGTTAAGGTGGCTGCATCATGTCAATCCTTTTTGTTATTTTAATACTATTTAAATATATTTATATACTACATTTAAATCCAGAGACTAGGTCATTTCAATTGCTACTGTGTGACCCTCTTTCAGGTACCCTTTTTTTTATATTCCTCATCTGCATCAGTGGATGTAGGTGACTGAATAATGTATCACTATAAAAGGCATGTACTTTCATTGCTTCAATGGAAATACTTTTGTGTTCCCATGTTCATGCTCCATTAAACCAAATACTTTGCTCTCAAAGAAGGATCTAACAATGAGCTATTTTTCCTAACTGGCTGACCTGTTTTAAGTTCCAGGTGAAGTTTGTCGGTGGTAGGGTCAAAAGGTCGTGAAAGGTTGAGCCACATCAGGAAGGTCTGTCCCCGGCGCAGGATGAGGTCATCCCCATCGTACAGATCTGTGTGGTGCTCTTTACGATTCTGCTTGGATTGTTCACTCATCAGGTCCACTGAATTCACCTTCACAATGTGAGCTGTAAGAGAAAGAAAAGTCAAAGAAAGTCAAAGAAAAAAAAGTTTTTGTGTGTAGATGAAGGTGGGAAAGGGTGACCCACCCCACTGGTCAAACACATCAGAGTCCCAGCAGGATGAGCTAATCCTAACCTTAACCCCCTAACCCCAACCCTAACGCCCTAACCCTTCACCCTAACCCTAACCTTCACCCTAACCCTAACGCCCTAACCTTCACCCTAACCCTAACACCCTAACCTTCACCCTAACCTTAACACCCCAACCCTAACACCCTAACCCTTCACCCTAACCTTAACCCCCTAACCCTAACGCGCTAACCTTCACCCTAACCCTAAACTCACCCTAACCCTAACCCTAACGCCCTAACCTTCACCCTAACCCTAACGCCCTAACCTTCACCCTAACCCTAACCCTAACGCCCTAACCTTCACCCTAACCCTAACGCCCTAACCTTCACCCTAACCCTAACCCTAACGCCCTAACCTTCACCCTAACCCTAACGCCCTAACCTTCACCCCAACCCTAACGCCCTAACCTTCACCCTAACCCTAACGCCCTAACCTTCAGACACCTCAGATTCCCAGCCTGTTGAGCTTCCATCCTCAGCGTTGCATGTGTCGCCAGCGCTTTTTTATGAGTTGGCTGTTGAAGCCCAATCTAGTATTGATGCTATCCAGTGCATGGCAGACTTTATCTTCCATTCTTCACACAGACACTGAACTCAAAGTTCAAACTATGTCTACTTTTACCCATGCTGATGCTGACGAAGCACGTCAAACAAGATAACAGCTTTGTTTGACGTTTGACAGCCAATGCATCTAAATGCTAATGGCTTCCTCCATTTCTAAACCAAAATAAACGTTGCATGAGCTAAAACCCCTGATCAAGTATCCGATGCTTTGCTGATCGATCATATTGCATTAACCCCTTGACTCCCTGACGTGTGCCTGATATGAGCTCTGTGAGACCGAGGGTAAACGTGCTGCTACCGTCGTGCTGATCGCCACCGTGGGGCTTCTGGCCGCCCCCTCCGTCAGGTTTCTCCTCCTCGTCGACCCCTGTCATCTCAGTGTCCGTGATGTCGTCCACCTCAGGCTGGCGAAACAACCCAGGGCAGACCTGACGCATCCACCGACAACAACCGCCTCGCTCCACCTGGTCCTCCTCCACCTCCTCCTCCACCGGTTCCAGCGTGACCCCGGGGAAACGCCCCAGCACTGTCCGGTCCCGCGCGTTCACAGGCATCCTGAGAAACAAAACACAATCAAACACGTGTTCGGGAGTATACTGCCGTTTTACAAGTGTTTCTCTTTAGCTTTGTGGCGTAGATCATGTTTCATTCTTGTTGGAATCAGTTATTGTGAACAGATGTGCCTGAGGAGGGGCACTGCGGTGTGGAGCGATACCATCAGATGGTGTCTGGGAGAGTGGCTCTGGAGGGTTAGGGCTAACCCTAACCCCAGTGGAGGGTTAGGGCTAACCCTAACCCTCCACTGGGGTTAGTGTTATCCCTAACCATTACCCTAACCCCAGTGGAGGGTTAGGGTAATGGTTAGGGATAACCCTAACCCTCCACTGGGGTTAGGGTTATCCCTAACCCCAGTGGAGGGAGGGTTTAAGAGAACGGTTGGAATCTTTCAGTTGGATTCTTTCAAAATGAACCTCGCTATGGTTATTCCAAATGACCTGTCGAAACCATGCTAGAAACCAAACCCTTATGTTCTGTAAGATAAAGGTTATGACATCAGAACTCAACCATCCAGTTCATCACACCCAGTTAAGATGTACACGCACGCGCACGCATACACGCACGCACGCACGCACGCACGCACGCACACACACACACACACACACACACACACACACACACACACACACACACACACACACACACACACACACACACACACACACACACACACACACACACACACACACACAAAAGGCCCTTTGCCACAGTGTCTGCATTCCTGTTCCTCAAAGTGACAATATTAAGCAACAGAAGACTTAAGACTCATTCCTCAGGCATACGTCGACGAAGATAAGCCAACAGAAACACAAAAGAAAATAAGGTTGTGATGTTTATCGAAAGCTGGGTGTGTTTCTCATTGCAAAGACAAAAACATCCGATGGAAAATAATCTGTGATTAGGAGCATGACTGGATTTTCATGAATTGCAATGTGTAACACTTGCGATTAGCTATATGGAACACACACACACACACACACACACACACACACACACACACACACACACACACACACACACACACACACACACACACTAACTTCTCCTAAGAGCATCCATAACACTTGTAATTCTTGGCAGGCAAAATTGACTCGATAGCTTTCTTAGCTAACTAAATAATCTAGTGAGACAGAGGGCCCTATTAGCCCGGTCCAACCAGACTATCGTACTTCATTTCATTTGTACAGAAGGTCTGGAACTGCCCAATTGACAAACGTTCACTCAATTGGAGGCGGGTGTCTGTTGACATTTTAAAATGATTGGATCTGCCCAGTGCCACTCTGGATCTGCCATAACCAATCGCATAGCGTTTGGTCGTGACGTATGTCGTGCGACGGGACCGGCTCCTTCACCACTGACGGAGCCAGCTGGAAAATCTAACTTTTCCCGAACCCGGTGGGGAGAAGTGCCACAACATCATGACCACCATTGCTCCGGCTTTAATTTATCGATATTCGGCAGAGATCCCACAACAGACCGAACAGCTTCTCTCATATCTTTCTCCATTGTCTTCCTGGTCTTCCTCTGACTACAACTGAAACTGGCGCGCGACCTCGACCTCATCGTTCTCAGCCACTCCTTCTGTTCGCTGATTGGACCGCCAAAAATATGGCTTCCAAGGAAACCATGCATATGAAGCAGACCCAGACCTAGTACTGAAGTGAAATGAAAATTGAGCGGAAGTAGGTAGGTGGGCGGTGCCAGGCTAGGGCCCTATCTTGCATCTGGCGCAATTGACTTAATCACTGGTGCATGTGTCGTTGCTAGTTTGCAACTGGCGCAGAGCGTTCTTTTCCCTCCTGCACCTCGCATCGGTATATTAGGGAATGATCTTGCGCCCCAAGGGGCGGTTCCGCCGGTTCGGCGAAAGGAGGAGGCGTGTTCTGGCGCAAACGTTCCCTGGTGCTATCTTGCAGAATCAGAAACGCTTGCGTTGCAAACTAGGAAATACCTGGTTTAAAGTCAGTGGGGCGTTGTTCAGATGCTATTTTAAGGGCGCATGCATAATGTTGCTTGTGCACCTCGCGCATACACTTTGCTTCTCTCATCTACCTAGCTACACATTCTTGGCAAATTATTTGGAAAAGAACAGCTGATAGTGTTAATAAGTTAGGGTTAGGGTTAAGTTGTGGAAGAAAACCTTATTCCATGTGTGAATTAGGCCATATTATTTGGCCATAAACTGAGCCATTTGAAGTTTGAAATTCATGTGCATCTGTCTCATCGGAGACTGCAGACGCGCTGTCAAAATATCAACTCGTCAGATTCAAATGAGCTCATGGCTCTTAAAGGGGATGGGAGCTGGCACTCTCATTGGCTTATTGCACGTTACGCCCAAACCACACCTACGGGTAATAGGCTACTTCAGTCCAACCCTTTTTAGATATGTGCCGGGCGCAAGAGTCATTTTTCGCGCTGGTAAATTAGCGACATCGCCGTAGAACAGCCCACAAAGCTACTTGCGCTTGCTGCTTCTCACTTGCGTTTCAGACCGTTAAAATAGGGCCCAGAGAGTTAAACTATCTTTCTATACATTAGCTTTTGATTGCAGTTAACTTCGTCTTTACACCCACTGTGTAGGTTCAATTTGAGTTAAAAAGAAAGTTTGGGATACTTGTGTGTAACCTTTCACAGAAAGAGTCCATTCTATCGTTGTGTGTTACAACATAGTGCTACCCTAAAACCTGTCTAAAAAAATGAGTCTGTAACAGTTAGTTTTTTAATGTTCATAGATTCCATATCTTTTTTGCAGAAAATGAAGAGCCTACCAGAGTCTAGCTGCCCCTGAAGGCAAGGAATTCACCAGAACTCGTTTGTAAAGTGTGAGAAATAGTTTAAGTATGTTTGAAATCCCAAAAGCCCCTGCTAAGTCATTTTCCAAATAATTTACCAAGAATGTGTGGCTAGGTAGACGATAGAAGCAAAGTGTATGCGCGAGGTGCACAAGCGACATCATGCATGCGCCCTTAAAATAGTATCTGAACAACGCGCCACTGACTTTAAACCAGGTATTTCCTGGTTTGCGGCACGTAGATGTAGCTGCACCTCTGTGCAGGTCAGACCAGACTGATGCACTCTGAATACGCAAACCTCTTCAGCTACTTTTATCCAAATCTAACCCTTTATTAAATGCCAAATCAAATAGCCATCAGTAACCAACAATCCCTTAATGTATTAATTTCTCATTCATACCTATTTGGTAGGCTTTCTTGGATGGATGGATGGATGGATGGATGGATGGATGTTTGGTTGTTTGGTTGTTTGGTTGTTTGGTTGTTTGGATGGATGGATGGATGGATGGATGGATGTTTGGTTGTTTGGATGTTTGGTTGTTTGGATGGATGGATGGATGGATGGATGGATGGATGGATGGATGGATGGATGGATGGATGGATGGATGGATGGATGGATAAATAGGTTACGTATGGATGTACAGATGAGTTATGGTTAGGGTTTTCAGTCTACCTGTATTATCAGCAAGATATCTAACATCACGCTTGATAACTACTGACAGGTCTAAAAATAAGAGAAATTACAATAAATAGCTGTAGGTTGATTTAGCTGAGACTAAATAGTTCAATAGTAAGATAGTTTGAGATTAGCCTCTAAACAGTATAACTTTTACTCCTCTCAAAAAATGATAATGTTTATCTGCAGGGAATATTTCTGCCCCCCTTTAGGGCATATGTCTATGTGTATTTAATTCACGAAGAGAAGCACACACACACACACACACACACACACACACACACACACACGGCTGCATTCGTATCTTGCAAAATATCAAAACAGATAATTGCCTAAAGAAAACATGAAAAACAATTCAGTAGCACTCAGATAAAGCTCATAATTATTTTCTTGATGCTAGGGTATTAACACTGTGAATGTGATACAATACAAAAAAACTCACTCAGAAGTGTGTAGATATATTTGCTCGGAACGTCCTCCGCTTCTTCAGAACCAACACTGATACATACAGCTAATCTTCTGAACAAGTAGATAGGCTTCCATTCATTCGTTCCTTTTTATATAGTGCCTCTGGGGGCACGTCCCAACTCGTAAATATCAGACATGACAACGTGTGAACGCGAGACAATGCATGTGGTTAAACAAGTTATTGTGGAAGTTGACTTGATAAAAATGAACACAAACGACAGTGGTGAAGGTAGTGAGTCACTCACGTGCAGGTTATTGTTGAATTATGGATTTTCTTGAGTGGCCTACATTCTCCTTTTTGTATTGTGGTCAATTTATGAACTACAATTAAGTAAACTCAATACAATACCCTTATCTAGTGTGCAGTGATTAAAGGTGTAATGTGTAGCGAATAAAGGTGTAGTGTGTAGTGAATAAAGATGTATTGTAGCGTGTTAGTGCAGTGAATAAAGGTTTACTGGTCCTGCCCCTTCAAACCAAACCTTTTCTTTGTTAGAATGTGTGTGCGACACACTTACTCACATGCACGTAAACTAACACATCTACACAACCACACCCACCCACACACATCAGCTGAGGAAGGGTTAGGTAAATTGAAACAACTCATGAATCTCCCCACGTCGTCCGACGACTTCGCAGTTAGGATAGAGATCCAAGGCAAGGCACTGGCCGGCGCTTGTTATTCATGGCCTTAATGTCCTCATATGCTTTGACCCGTTATTTAGAATGAGCTTTCGTTTTTCCGGTTTTGGACTTTTTTTCGGGTCGATGCGTTGTTTGTTTTGGTTTCTGAGAGAGGATAGATTTTTCCTTTTTGTTTGTTTGGTTGGTGTTAAGATGGGATAGATTTTCCGTTAGTGTTACTCGGTTGGTTCGAAGGTAGGATAGATTTTTCCTTTTGTTTGTTCGGTTGGTGTTAGAACAGGAAAGATTTTTCTTTTTTAGTGTTATTTGGTTGGTTTTTAACAAAGGATAGATTTTATATTTTTTGTTCTAAAGCTTTGGTTTATGTTATTTTGAAAAATCTCTTCAAGAACTGCAGGACATGTCATCAGTTGTGGTCCCCAGGATCATCGAGTGTTTCGGCCGTTATCACAAGACACTCTCACCCGAGGGAGGCCCTCCCGAGGTCGATCAACTCTCGGGAATGTCCTACAACTCCTCAAGAACTTTTTCCTTTTTATAAGGTTTGTTTGGTTGGTGTTAAAACAGGAACGACTTTTCCTTTTAGTGTTGCTCGGTTGGGTTTAAGAAAGGATAGTTTTTTTTGTTTGTTTAAAGATTGTTAGTGTTTACTCGTTTGGTGCTTTATAAGGTTAAAGGTTTAAGGGTTGGGATAGATACCGGGTTAAAGGTTTAGGGAATATGTTTTAAAGGTCAAGGTTAGGGTTAGGGTTAGGTTAAGAGCCATCTACCACTTTTGAAAAACGGCATTTTTGAGCTAGTTCGGGCATACAGAGGGGCGTGCGAATTCGGCGACCACCCTCGGATAGGTCTAGGCCCAGCGGACTTGCTCAAAAAATGTGGCACCCCTGGTGTTTTTTTTGGGTTAGGGTTAGGGTTAGGGTTAGGGTTAGGGTTAGGGTTAGGGTTAGGTTAAGAGCCATCTACCACTTTTTAAAAACGGCATTTTTGAGCTAGTTCGAGAACGCAGCGGTGCATGGGAATTCGGCGACCACCCATGGATAGGTCTAGGCCCAGCGGACTTGCTCAAAAAATGTGGCGCCCCTGGCGTTTTTTTTGGGTACTGCAATTTCGATTTTCAAGTTTAAAAGTGAAGCGTTTTTTTTTTTGAGCGGTGCATGGGAATTTGGGATAGTGCCAGTGGTAGCCCTTGGGCCCCTCTTCATCCCCTATAAATTTGGCGCCCCTAGTGGCAACTTTTTTTAACATGGGAAAACAGCTATAATCGACCTCACGGGAGCTGAGGTCGGATCATGGGAACAAGGTTCCTATGGTTGGTAGGTATTAATGAGGCGGACCTTTGTGCAAAGTTTTGGGCACCTGGTGGCTTGTTTTGGTATAGAAAATCGCATTTGAAGTTTTTCACTAAACGCGGGAAAAAGGGGTGTTACCTTTTTTTTTTTTTTTTTTTTTTTTGGTGTGGAAGGTTTTCTGGGCTCCATCTACATGTGTGCGAAGTTTTGGAGTTGTAGCTCACTTCCTTCACATAGCTACCGTTGACTCCAATGTAAAAATACTTAGAAAAATTTCAGAAAATTTTGTGAAAATTGGTTAAAAGTGTGGAGTCCCCATAGAAAGTGTATTGGAGCACGTTTTAGGCCATTTTGAGTCGTTTGGTGGTGGTGGGGGACATTGAAATTTTGTATATATTTTTTTTTAATTTTTTTTTTTTTTTTTTTTTTTTTTTTTTATTTTTTTTTTTTTTTTTTGTTTTTTTTTTTGATTTTTTTTTTTTTTTTTTTAAATAAATTTGAAATTTAATTTTTTTTTTTTTTTTTTTTTTTTTTTTTTTTTCTTTTTTAAGATGGCGGGATGCATGGAGAGGCGGTTATTGCACTTACTTGGTTTGGTGAAGTTGTTATTGCACTTACTTGGTTTGGTGAAGTTGTCTGGTAGAGTCGATCGGGTAGTCTGTGTTGGCTCAAGTCATGTCATGACCCATTCACTGGGTCAAATTGTTTGGGTTAGGGTTTTTTTTTTTTTTTTTTTTTTTCTTACCTTTTTTTAGCTGGGCTCGGTCCGATCCTGAATCTGCAGGAATTATGTTTCTAGCCCCTTCCTAGACCGAGAAAATAACTTAAAACCAATTTTTTTTTTTTTTTGGGTTAGGTTGAGTAGAAGGCACTCAAACATGTGCCGCGCAGCGGCACATGGGAGAGTGCCGAGAGAGTTAATCTTTTTTTTTTTTTTTTTTTTAGTTTTTTATTTGCTGGGCTCGGTCCGATCCTGAATCTGCAGGAATTATGTTTCTAGCCCCTTCCTAGGCCGAGAAAATAACTTAAAACCAATTTCTTTTCTTTTTTTTCTTTTTTTTTGGGTTAGGGTTAGGGAATAAGGCTAATGGTTAAGGTTAGGATTAAGATTAAGATTAAGATTAAGATTAAGGGTTAGGGTTAGGGTTAGGGTTAGGGTTAGGGTTAGGGTTAGGGTTAGGGTTAGGGTTAGGGTTAGGGTTAGGGTTAGGTTAAGAGCCATCTACCACTTTTGAAAAACGGCTTTTTTGAGCTAGTTCGAGAACGCAGCGGTGCATGGGAATTCGGCGACCACCCATGGATAGGTCTAGGCCCAGCGGACTTGCTGAAAAAATGTGGCGCCCCTGGCGTTTTTTTTGGGTACTGCAATTTCTATTTTAAAAGTTCAAAGTGAAGCGTTTTTTTTTTTGAGCGGTGCATGGGAATTTGGGATAGTGCCAGTGGTAGCCCTTGGGCCCCTCTTCATCCCCTCGAAATTTGGCGCCCCTAGTGGCAACTTTTTTTAACATGGGAAAACAGCTATAATCGACCTCACGGGAGCTGAGGTTGGATCATGGGAACAAGGTTCCTATGGTTGGTAGGTATTAATGAGGCGGACCTTTGTGCCAAATTTTGGGCACCTGGTGGCTTGTTTTGGTATAGAAAATCGCATTTGAAGTTTTTCACTAAACGCGGGAAAAAGGGGTGTTACCTTTTTTTTTTTTTTTTTTTTTTTTGGTGTGGAAGGTTTTCTGGGCTCCATCTACATGTGTGCGAAGTTTTGGAGTTGTAGCTCACTTCCTTCACATAGCTACCGTTGACTCCAATGTAAAAATACTTAGAAAAATTTCAGAAAATTTTGTGAAAATTGGTTAAAAGTGTGGAGTCCCCATAGAAAGTGTATTGGAGCACGTTTTAGGCCATTTTGAGTCGTTT
>NC_082393.1:27571028-27587113 GCF_031168955.1 Gadus macrocephalus
TAGGGTTAGGGTTAGGGTTAGGGTTAGGGTTAGGGTTAGGGTTAGGGTTAGGGTTAGGGTTAGGGTTAGGGTTAGGGTTAGGGTTAGGGTTAGGGTTAGGGTTAGGGTTAGGGTTAGGGTTAGGGTTAGGGTTAGGGTTAGGGTTAGGGTTAGGGTTAGGGTTAGGGTTAGGGTTAGGGTTAGGGTTAGGGTTAGGGTTAGGGTTAGGGTTAGGGTTAGGGTTAGGGTTAGGGTTAGGGTTAGGGTTAGGGTTAGGGTTAGGGTTAGGTTAAGAGCCATCTACCACTTTTTAAAAACGGCATTTTTGAGCTAGTTCGAGAACGCAGCGGTGCATGGGAATTCGGCGACCACCCATGGATAGGTCTAGGCCCAGCGGACTTGCTCAAAAAATGTGGCGCCCCTGGCGTTTTTTTTGGGTACTGCAATTTCGATTTTCAAGTTTAAAAGTGAAGCGTTTTTTTTTTTGAGCGGTGCATGGGAATTTGGGATAGTGCCAGTGGTAGCCCTTGGGCCCCTCTTCATCCCCTATAAATTTGGCGCCCCTAGTGGCAACTTTTTTTAACATGGGAAAACAGCTATAATCGACCTCACGGGAGCTGAGGTCGGATCATGGGAACAAGGTTCCTATGGTTGGTAGGTATTAATGAGGCGGACCTTTGTGCAAAGTTTTGGGCACCTGGTGGCTTGTTTTGGTATAGAAAATCGCATTTGAAGTTTTTCACTAAACGCGGGAAAAAGGGGTGTTACCTTTTTTTTTTTTTTTTTTTTTTTTGGTGTGGAAGGTTTTCTGGGCTCCATCTACATGTGTGCGAAGTTTTGGAGTTGTAGCTCACTTCCTTCACATAGCTACCGTTGACTCCAATGTAAAAATACTTAGAAAAATTTCAGAAAATTTTGTGAAAATTGGTTAAAAGTGTGGAGTCCCCATAGAAAGTGTATTGGAGCACGTTTTAGGCCATTTTGAGTCGTTTGGTGGTGGTGGGGGACATTGAAATTTTGTATATATTTTTTTTTAATTTTTTTTTTTTTTTTTTTTTTTTTTTTTTATTTTTTTTTTTTTTTTTTGTTTTTTTTTTTGATTTTTTTTTTTTTTTTTTTAAATAAATTTGAAATTTAATTTTTTTTTTTTTTTTTTTTTTTTTTTTTTTTTCTTTTTTAAGATGGCGGGATGCATGGAGAGGCGGTTATTGCACTTACTTGGTTTGGTGAAGTTGTTATTGCACTTACTTGGTTTGGTGAAGTTGTCTGGTAGAGTCGATCGGGTAGTCTGTGTTGGCTCAAGTCATGTCATGACCCATTCACTGGGTCAAATTGTTTGGGTTAGGGTTTTTTTTTTTTTTTTTTTTTTTCTTACCTTTTTTTAGCTGGGCTCGGTCCGATCCTGAATCTGCAGGAATTATGTTTCTAGCCCCTTCCTAGACCGAGAAAATAACTTAAAACCAATTTTTTTTTTTTTTTGGGTTAGGTTGAGTAGAAGGCACTCAAACATGTGCCGCGCAGCGGCACATGGGAGAGTGCCGAGAGAGTTAATCTTTTTTTTTTTTTTTTTTTTAGTTTTTTATTTGCTGGGCTCGGTCCGATCCTGAATCTGCAGGAATTATGTTTCTAGCCCCTTCCTAGGCCGAGAAAATAACTTAAAACCAATTTCTTTTCTTTTTTTTCTTTTTTTTTGGGTTAGGGTTAGGGAATAAGGCTAATGGTTAAGGTTAGGATTAAGATTAAGATTAAGATTAAGATTAAGGGTTAGGGTTAGGGTTAGGGTTAGGGTTAGGGTTAGGGTTAGGGTTAGGGTTAGGGTTAGGGTTAGGGTTAGGGTTAGGGTTAGGGTTAGGGTTAGGGTTAGGGTTAGGGTTAGGGTTAGGGTTAGGGTTAGGGTTAGGGTTAGGGTTAGGGTTAGGGTTAGGGTTAGGGTTAGGGTTAGGGTTAGGGTTAGGGTTAGGGTTAGGGTTAGGGTTAGGGTTAGGGTTAGGGTTAGGGTTAGGGTTAGGGTTAGGGTTAGGGTTAGGGTTAGGGTTAGGGTTAGGGTTAGGGTTAGGGTTAGGGTTAGGGTTAGGGTTAGGGTTAGGGTTAGGGTTAGGGTTAGGGTTAGGGTTAGGGTTAGGGTTAGGGTTAGGGTTAGGGTTAGGGTTAGGGTTAGGGTTAGGGTTAGGGTTAGGGTTAGGGTTAGGGTTAGGGTTAGGGTTAGGGTTAGGGTTAGGGGTTAGGGTTAGGTTAAGAGCCATCTACCACTTTTTAAAAACGGCATTTTTGAGCTAGTTCGAGAACGCAGCGGTGCATGGGAATTCGGCGACCACCCATGGATAGGTCTAGGCCCAGCGGACTTGCTCAAAAAATGTGGCGCCCCTGGCGTTTTTTTTGGGTACTGCAATTTCGATTTTCAAGTTTAAAAGTGAAGCGTTTTTTTTTTTGAGCGGTGCATGGGAATTTGGGATAGTGCCAGTGGTAGCCCTTGGGCCCCTCTTCATCCCCTATAAATTTGGCGCCCCTAGTGGCAACTTTTTTTAACATGGGAAAACAGCTATAATCGACCTCACGGGAGCTGAGGTCGGATCATGGGAACAAGGTTCCTATGGTTGGTAGGTATTAATGAGGCGGACCTTTGTGCAAAGTTTTGGGCACCTGGTGGCTTGTTTTGGTATAGAAAATCGCATTTGAAGTTTTTCACTAAACGCGGGAAAAAGGGGTGTTACCTTTTTTTTTTTTTTTTTTTTTTTTGGTGTGGAAGGTTTTCTGGGCTCCATCTACATGTGTGCGAAGTTTTGGAGTTGTAGCTCACTTCCTTCACATAGCTACCGTTGACTCCAATGTAAAAATACTTAGAAAAATTTCAGAAAATTTTGTGAAAATTGGTTAAAAGTGTGGAGTCCCCATAGAAAGTGTATTGGAGCACGTTTTAGGCCATTTTGAGTCGTTTGGTGGTGGTGGGGGACATTGAAATTTTGTATATATTTTTTTTTAATTTTTTTTTTTTTTTTTTTTTTTTTTTTTTATTTTTTTTTTTTTTTTTTGTTTTTTTTTTTGATTTTTTTTTTTTTTTTTTTAAATAAATTTGAAATTTAATTTTTTTTTTTTTTTTTTTTTTTTTTTTTTTTTCTTTTTTAAGATGGCGGGATGCATGGAGAGGCGGTTATTGCACTTACTTGGTTTGGTGAAGTTGTTATTGCACTTACTTGGTTTGGTGAAGTTGTCTGGTAGAGTCGATCGGGTAGTCTGTGTTGGCTCAAGTCATGTCATGACCCATTCACTGGGTCAAATTGTTTGGGTTAGGGTTTTTTTTTTTTTTTTTTTTTTTCTTACCTTTTTTTAGCTGGGCTCGGTCCGATCCTGAATCTGCAGGAATTATGTTTCTAGCCCCTTCCTAGACCGAGAAAATAACTTAAAACCAATTTTTTTTTTTTTTTGGGTTAGGTTGAGTAGAAGGCACTCAAACATGTGCCGCGCAGCGGCACATGGGAGAGTGCCGAGAGAGTTAATCTTTTTTTTTTTTTTTTTTTTAGTTTTTTATTTGCTGGGCTCGGTCCGATCCTGAATCTGCAGGAATTATGTTTCTAGCCCCTTCCTAGGCCGAGAAAATAACTTAAAACCAATTTCTTTTCTTTTTTTTCTTTTTTTTTGGGTTAGGGTTAGGGAATAAGGCTAATGGTTAAGGTTAGGATTAAGATTAAGATTAAGATTAAGATTAAGGGTTAGGGTTAGGGTTAGGGTTAGGGTTAGGGTTAGGGTTAGGGTTAGGGTTAGGGTTAGGGTTAGGGTTAGGGTTAGGGTTAGGGTTAGGGTTAGGGTTAGGGTTAGGGTTAGGGTTAGGGTTAGGGTTAGGGTTAGGGTTAGGGTTAGGGTTAGGGTTAGGGTTAGGGTTAGGGTTAGGGTTAGGGTTAGGGTTAGGGTTAGGGTTAGGGTTAGGGTTAGGGTTAGGGTTAGGGTTAGGGTTAGGGTTAGGGTTAGGGTTAGGGTTAGGGTTAGGGTTAGGGTTAGGGTTAGGGTTAGGGTTAGGGTTAGGGTTAGGGTTAGGGTTAGGGTTAGGGTTAGGGTTAGGGTTAGGGTTAGGGTTAGGGTTAGGGTTAGGGTTAGGGTTAGGGTTAGGGTTAGGGGTTAGGGTTAGGGTTAGGGTTAGGGTTAGGGTTAGGGTTAGGGTTAGGGTTAGGGTTAGGGTTAGGGTTAGGGTTAGGGTTAGGGTTAGGGTTAGGGTTAGGGTTAGGGTTAGGGTTAGGGTTAGGGTTAGGGTTAGGGTTAGGGTTAGGGTTAGGGTTAGGGTTAGGGTTAGGGTTAGGGTTAGGGTTAGGGTTAGGGTTAGGGTTAGGGTTAGGGTTAGGGTTAGGGTTAGGGTTAGGGTTAGGGTTAGGGTTAGGGTTAGGGTTAGGGTTAGGGTTAGGGTTAGGGTTAGGGTTAGGGTTAGGGTTAGGGTTAGGGTTAGGGTTAGGGTTAGGGTTAGGGTTAGGGTTAGGGTTAGGGTTAGGGTTAGGGTTAGGGTTAGGGTTAGGGTTAGGGTTAGGGTTAGGGTTAGGTTAAGAGCCATCTACCACTTTTTAAAAACGGCATTTTTGAGCTAGTTCGAGAACGCAGCGGTGCATGGGAATTCGGCGACCACCCATGGATAGGTCTAGGCCCAGCGGACTTGCTCAAAAAATGTGGCGCCCCTGGCGTTTTTTTTGGGTACTGCAATTTCGATTTTCAAGTTTAAAAGTGAAGCGTTTTTTTTTTTGAGCGGTGCATGGGAATTTGGGATAGTGCCAGTGGTAGCCCTTGGGCCCCTCTTCATCCCCTATAAATTTGGCGCCCCTAGTGGCAACTTTTTTTAACATGGGAAAACAGCTATAATCGACCTCACGGGAGCTGAGGTCGGATCATGGGAACAAGGTTCCTATGGTTGGTAGGTATTAATGAGGCGGACCTTTGTGCAAAGTTTTGGGCACCTGGTGGCTTGTTTTGGTATAGAAAATCGCATTTGAAGTTTTTCACTAAACGCGGGAAAAAGGGGTGTTACCTTTTTTTTTTTTTTTTTTTTTTTTGGTGTGGAAGGTTTTCTGGGCTCCATCTACATGTGTGCGAAGTTTTGGAGTTGTAGCTCACTTCCTTCACATAGCTACCGTTGACTCCAATGTAAAAATACTTAGAAAAATTTCAGAAAATTTTGTGAAAATTGGTTAAAAGTGTGGAGTCCCCATAGAAAGTGTATTGGAGCACGTTTTAGGCCATTTTGAGTCGTTTGGTGGTGGTGGGGGACATTGAAATTTTGTATATATTTTTTTTTAATTTTTTTTTTTTTTTTTTTTTTTTTTTTTTATTTTTTTTTTTTTTTTTTGTTTTTTTTTTTGATTTTTTTTTTTTTTTTTTTAAATAAATTTGAAATTTAATTTTTTTTTTTTTTTTTTTTTTTTTTTTTTTTTCTTTTTTAAGATGGCGGGATGCATGGAGAGGCGGTTATTGCACTTACTTGGTTTGGTGAAGTTGTTATTGCACTTACTTGGTTTGGTGAAGTTGTCTGGTAGAGTCGATCGGGTAGTCTGTGTTGGCTCAAGTCATGTCATGACCCATTCACTGGGTCAAATTGTTTGGGTTAGGGTTTTTTTTTTTTTTTTTTTTTTTCTTACCTTTTTTTAGCTGGGCTCGGTCCGATCCTGAATCTGCAGGAATTATGTTTCTAGCCCCTTCCTAGACCGAGAAAATAACTTAAAACCAATTTTTTTTTTTTTTTGGGTTAGGTTGAGTAGAAGGCACTCAAACATGTGCCGCGCAGCGGCACATGGGAGAGTGCCGAGAGAGTTAATCTTTTTTTTTTTTTTTTTTTTAGTTTTTTATTTGCTGGGCTCGGTCCGATCCTGAATCTGCAGGAATTATGTTTCTAGCCCCTTCCTAGGCCGAGAAAATAACTTAAAACCAATTTCTTTTCTTTTTTTTCTTTTTTTTTGGGTTAGGGTTAGGGAATAAGGCTAATGGTTAAGGTTAGGATTAAGATTAAGATTAAGATTAAGATTAAGGGTTAGGGTTAGGGTTAGGGTTAGGGTTAGGGTTAGGGTTAGGGTTAGGGTTAGGGTTAGGGTTAGGGTTAGGGTTAGGGTTAGGGTTAGGGTTAGGGTTAGGGTTAGGGTTAGGGTTAGGGTTAGGGTTAGGGTTAGGGTTAGGGTTAGGGTTAGGGTTAGGGTTAGGGTTAGGGTTAGGGTTAGGGTTAGGGTTAGGGTTAGGGTTAGGGTTAGGGTTAGGGTTAGGGTTAGGGTTAGGGTTAGGGTTAGGGTTAGGGTTAGGGTTAGGGTTAGGGTTAGGGTTAGGGTTAGGGTTAGGGTTAGGGTTAGGGTTAGGGTTAGGGTTAGGGTTAGGGTTAGGGTTAGGGTTAGGGTTAGGGTTAGGGTTAGGGTTAGGGTTAGGGTTAGGGTTAGGGTTAGGGTTAGGGTTAGGGTTAGGGTTAGGGTTAGGGTTAGGGTTAGGGTTAGGGTTAGGGTTAGGGTTAGGGTTAGGGTTAGGGTTAGGGTTAGGGTTAGGGTTAGGGTTAGGGTTAGGGTTAGGGTTAGGGTTAGGGTTAGGGTTAGGGTTAGGGTTAGGGTTAGGGTTAGGGTTAGGGTTAGGGTTAGGGTTAGGGTTAGGGTTAGGGTTAGGGTTAGGGTTAGGGTTAGGGTTAGGGTTAGGGTTAGGGTTAGGGTTAGGGTTAGGGTTAGGGTTAGGGTTAGGGTTAGGGTTAGGGTTAGGGTTAGGGTTAGGGTTAGGGTTAGGGTTAGGGTTAGGGTTAGGGTTAGGGTTAGGGTTAGGGTTAGGGTTAGGGTTAGGGTTAGGGTTAGGGTTAGGGTTAGGGTTAGGGTTAGGGTTAGGGTTAGGGTTAGGGTTAGGGTTAGGGTTAGGGTTAGGGTTAGGGTTAGGGTTAGGGTTAGGGTTAGGGTTAGGGTTAGGGTTAGGGTTAGGGTTAGGGTTAGGGTTAGGGTTAGGTTAAGAGCCATCTACCACTTTTTAAAAACGGCATTTTTGAGCTAGTTCGAGAACGCAGCGGTGCATGGGAATTCGGCGACCACCCATGGATAGGTCTAGGCCCAGCGGACTTGCTCAAAAAATGTGGCGCCCCTGGCGTTTTTTTTGGGTACTGCAATTTCGATTTTCAAGTTTAAAAGTGAAGCGTTTTTTTTTTTGAGCGGTGCATGGGAATTTGGGATAGTGCCAGTGGTAGCCCTTGGGCCCCTCTTCATCCCCTATAAATTTGGCGCCCCTAGTGGCAACTTTTTTTAACATGGGAAAACAGCTATAATCGACCTCACGGGAGCTGAGGTCGGATCATGGGAACAAGGTTCCTATGGTTGGTAGGTATTAATGAGGCGGACCTTTGTGCAAAGTTTTGGGCACCTGGTGGCTTGTTTTGGTATAGAAAATCGCATTTGAAGTTTTTCACTAAACGCGGGAAAAAGGGGTGTTACCTTTTTTTTTTTTTTTTTTTTTTTTGGTGTGGAAGGTTTTCTGGGCTCCATCTACATGTGTGCGAAGTTTTGGAGTTGTAGCTCACTTCCTTCACATAGCTACCGTTGACTCCAATGTAAAAATACTTAGAAAAATTTCAGAAAATTTTGTGAAAATTGGTTAAAAGTGTGGAGTCCCCATAGAAAGTGTATTGGAGCACGTTTTAGGCCATTTTGAGTCGTTTGGTGGTGGTGGGGGACATTGAAATTTTGTATATATTTTTTTTTAATTTTTTTTTTTTTTTTTTTTTTTTTTTTTTATTTTTTTTTTTTTTTTTTGTTTTTTTTTTTGATTTTTTTTTTTTTTTTTTTAAATAAATTTGAAATTTAATTTTTTTTTTTTTTTTTTTTTTTTTTTTTTTTTCTTTTTTAAGATGGCGGGATGCATGGAGAGGCGGTTATTGCACTTACTTGGTTTGGTGAAGTTGTTATTGCACTTACTTGGTTTGGTGAAGTTGTCTGGTAGAGTCGATCGGGTAGTCTGTGTTGGCTCAAGTCATGTCATGACCCATTCACTGGGTCAAATTGTTTGGGTTAGGGTTTTTTTTTTTTTTTTTTTTTTTCTTACCTTTTTTTAGCTGGGCTCGGTCCGATCCTGAATCTGCAGGAATTATGTTTCTAGCCCCTTCCTAGACCGAGAAAATAACTTAAAACCAATTTTTTTTTTTTTTTGGGTTAGGTTGAGTAGAAGGCACTCAAACATGTGCCGCGCAGCGGCACATGGGAGAGTGCCGAGAGAGTTAATCTTTTTTTTTTTTTTTTTTTTAGTTTTTTATTTGCTGGGCTCGGTCCGATCCTGAATCTGCAGGAATTATGTTTCTAGCCCCTTCCTAGGCCGAGAAAATAACTTAAAACCAATTTCTTTTCTTTTTTTTCTTTTTTTTTGGGTTAGGGTTAGGGAATAAGGCTAATGGTTAAGGTTAGGATTAAGATTAAGATTAAGATTAAGATTAAGGGTTAGGGTTAGGGTTAGGGTTAGGGTTAGGGTTAGGGTTAGGGTTAGGGTTAGGGTTAGGGTTAGGGTTAGGGTTAGGGTTAGGGTTAGGGTTAGGGTTAGGGTTAGGGTTAGGGTTAGGGTTAGGGTTAGGGTTAGGGTTAGGGTTAGGGTTAGGGTTAGGGTTAGGGTTAGGGTTAGGGTTAGGGTTAGGGTTAGGGTTAGGGTTAGGGTTAGGGTTAGGGTTAGGGTTAGGGTTAGGGTTAGGGTTAGGGTTAGGGTTAGGGTTAGGGTTAGGGTTAGGGTTAGGGTTAGGGTTAGGGTTAGGGTTAGGGTTAGGGTTAGGGTTAGGGTTAGGGTTAGGGTTAGGGTTAGGGTTAGGGTTAGGGTTAGGGTTAGGGTTAGGGTTAGGGTTAGGGTTAGGGTTAGGGTTAGGGTTAGGGTTAGGGTTAGGGTTAGGGTTAGGGTTAGGGTTAGGGTTAGGGTTAGGGTTAGGGTTAGGGTTAGGGTTAGGGTTAGGGTTAGGGTTAGGGTTAGGGTTAGGGTTAGGGTTAGGGTTAGGGTTAGGGTTAGGGTTAGGGTTAGGGTTAGGGTTAGGGTTAGGGTTAGGGTTAGGGTTAGGGTTAGGGTTAGGGTTAGGGTTAGGGTTAGGGTTAGGGTTAGGGTTAGGGTTAGGGTTAGGGTTAGGGTTAGGGTTAGGGTTAGGGTTAGGGTTAGGGTTAGGGTTAGGGTTAGGGTTAGGGTTAGGGTTAGGGTTAGGGTTAGGGTTAGGGTTAGGGTTAGGGTTAGGGTTAGGGTTAGGGTTAGGGTTAGGGTTAGGGTTAGGGTTAGGGTTAGGGTTAGGGTTAGGGTTAGGGTTAGGGTTAGGGTTAGGGTTAGGGTTAGGGTTAGGGTTAGGGTTAGGGTTAGGGTTAGGGTTAGGGTTAGGGTTAGGGTTAGGGTTAGGGTTAGGGTTAGGGTTAGGGTTAGGGTTAGGGTTAGGGTTAGGGTTAGGGTTAGGGTTAGGGTTAGGGTTAGGGTTAGGGTTAGGGTTAGGGTTAGGGTTAGGGTTAGGGTTAGGGTTAGGGTTAGGGTTAGGGTTAGGGTTAGGGTTAGGGTTAGGGTTAGGGTTAGGGTTAGGGTTAGGGTTAGGGTTAGGGTTAGGGTTAGGGTTAGGGTTAGGGTTAGGGTTAGGGTTAGGGTTAGGGTTAGGGTTAGGGTTAGGGTTAGGGTTAGGGTTAGGGTTAGGGTTAGGGTTAGGGTTAGGGTTAGGGTTAGGGTTAGGGTTAGGGTTAGGGTTAGGGTTAGGGTTAGGGTTAGGGTTAGGGTTAGGGTTAGGGTTAGGGTTAGGGTTAGGGTTAGGGTTAGGGTTAGGGTTAGGGTTAGGGTTAGGGTTAGGGTTAGGGTTAGGGTTAGGGTTAGGGTTAGGGTTAGGGTTAGGGTTAGGGTTAGGGTTAGGGTTAGGGTTAGGGTTAGGGTTAGGGTTAGGGTTAGGGTTAGGGTTAGGGTTAGGGTTAGGGTTAGGGTTAGGGTTAGGGTTAGGGTTAGGGTTAGGGTTAGGGTTAGGGTTAGGGTTAGGGTTAGGGTTAGGGTTAGGGTTAGGGTTAGGGTTAGGGTTAGGGTTAGGGTTAGGGTTAGGGTTAGGGTTAGGGTTAGGGTTAGGGTTAGGGTTAGGGTTAGGGTTAGGGTTAGGGTTAGGGTTAGGGTTAGGGTTAGGGTTAGGGTTAGGGTTAGGGTTAGGGTTAGGGTTAGGGTTAGGGTTAGGGTTAGGGTTAGGGTTAGGGTTAGGGTTAGGGTTAGGGTTAGGGTTAGGGTTAGGGTTAGGGTTAGGGTTAGGGTTAGGGTTAGGGTTAGGGTTAGGGTTAGGGTTAGGGTTAGGGTTAGGGTTAGGGTTAGGGTTAGGGTTAGGGTTAGGGTTAGGGTTAGGGTTAGGGTTAGGGTTAGGGTTAGGGTTAGGGTTAGGGTTAGGGTTAGGGTTAGGGTTAGGGTTAGGGTTAGGGTTAGGGTTAGGGTTAGGGTTAGGGTTAGGGTTAGGGTTAGGGTTAGGGTTAGGGTTAGGGTTAGGGTTAGGGTTAGGGTTAGGGTTAGGGTTAGGGTTAGGGTTAGGGTTAGGGTTAGGGTTAGGGTTAGGGTTAGGGTTAGGGTTAGGGTTAGGGTTAGGGTTAGGGTTAGGGTTAGGGTTAGGGTTAGGGTTAGGGTTAGGGTTAGGGTTAGGGTTAGGGTTAGGGTTAGGGTTAGGGTTAGGGTTAGGGTTAGGGTTAGGGTTAGGGTTAGGGTTAGGGTTAGGGTTAGGGTTAGGGTTAGGGTTAGGGTTAGGGTTAGGGTTAGGGTTAGGGTTAGGGTTAGGGTTAGGGTTAGGGTTAGGGTTAGGGTTAGGGTTAGGGTTAGGGTTAGGGTTAGGGTTAGGGTTAGGGTTAGGGTTAGGGTTAGGGTTAGGGTTAGGGTTAGGGTTAGGGTTAGGGTTAGGGTTAGGGTTAGGGTTAGGGTTAGGGTTAGGGTTAGGGTTAGGGTTAGGGTTAGGGTTAGGGTTAGGGTTAGGGTTAGGGTTAGGGTTAGGGTTAGGGTTAGGGTTAGGGTTAGGGTTAGGGTTAGGGTTAGGGTTAGGGTTAGGGTTAGGGTTAGGGTTAGGGTTAGGGTTAGGGTTAGGGTTAGGGTTAGGGTTAGGGTTAGGGTTAGGGTTAGGGTTAGGGTTAGGGTTAGGGTTAGGGTTAGGGTTAGGGTTAGGGTTAGGGTTAGGGTTAGGGTTAGGGTTAGGGTTAGGGTTAGGGTTAGGGTTAGGGTTAGGGTTAGGGTTAGGGTTAGGGTTAGGGTTAGGGTTAGGGTTAGGGTTAGGGTTAGGGTTAGGGTTAGGGTTAGGGTTAGGGTTAGGGTTAGGGTTAGGGTTAGGGTTAGGGTTAGGGTTAGGGTTAGGGTTAGGGTTAGGGTTAGGGTTAGGGTTAGGGTTAGGGTTAGGGTTAGGGTTAGGGTTAGGGTTAGGGTTAGGGTTAGGGTTAGGGTTAGGGTTAGGGTTAGGGTTAGGGTTAGGGTTAGGGTTAGGGTTAGGGTTAGGGTTAGGGTTAGGGTTAGGGTTAGGGTTAGGGTTAGGGTTAGGGTTAGGGTTAGGGTTAGGGTTAGGGTTAGGGTTAGGGTTAGGGTTAGGGTTAGGGTTAGGGTTAGGGTTAGGGTTAGGGTTAGGGTTAGGGTTAGGGTTAGGGTTAGGGTTAGGGTTAGGGTTAGGGTTAGGGTTAGGGTTAGGGTTAGGGTTAGGGTTAGGGTTAGGGTTAGGGTTAGGGTTAGGGTTAGGGTTAGGGTTAGGGTTAGGGTTAGGGTTAGGGTTAGGGTTAGGGTTAGGGTTAGGGTTAGGGTTAGGGTTAGGGTTAGGGTTAGGGTTAGGGTTAGGGTTAGGGTTAGGGTTAGGGTTAGGGTTAGGGTTAGGGTTAGGGTTAGGGTTAGGGTTAGGGTTAGGGTTAGGGTTAGGGTTAGGGTTAGGGTTAGGGTTAGGGTTAGGGTTAGGGTTAGGGTTAGGGTTAGGGTTAGGGTTAGGGTTAGGGTTAGGGTTAGGGTTAGGGTTAGGGTTAGGGTTAGGGTTAGGGTTAGGGTTAGGGTTAGGGTTAGGGTTAGGGTTAGGGTTAGGGTTAGGGTTAGGGTTAGGGTTAGGGTTAGGGTTAGGGTTAGGGTTAGGGTTAGGGTTAGGGTTAGGGTTAGGGTTAGGGTTAGGGTTAGGGTTAGGGTTAGGGTTAGGGTTAGGGTTAGGGTTAGGGTTAGGGTTAGGGTTAGGGTTAGGGTTAGGGTTAGGGTTAGGGTTAGGGTTAGGGTTAGGGTTAGGGTTAGGGTTAGGGTTAGGGTTAGGGTTAGGGTTAGGGTTAGGGTTAGGGTTAGGGTTAGGGTTAGGGTTAGGGTTAGGGTTAGGGTTAGGGTTAGGGTTAGGGTTAGGGTTAGGGTTAGGGTTAGGGTTAGGGTTAGGGTTAGGGTTAGGGTTAGGGTTAGGGTTAGGGTTAGGGTTAGGGTTAGGGTTAGGGTTAGGGTTAGGGTTAGGGTTAGGGTTAGGGTTAGGGTTAGGGTTAGGGTTAGGGTTAGGGTTAGGGTTAGGGTTAGGGTTAGGGTTAGGGTTAGGGTTAGGGTTAGGGTTAGGGTTAGGGTTAGGGTTAGGGTTAGGGTTAGGGTTAGGGTTAGGGTTAGGGTTAGGGTTAGGGTTAGGGTTAGGGTTAGGGTTAGGGTTAGGGTTAGGGTTAGGGTTAGGGTTAGGGTTAGGGTTAGGGTTAGGGTTAGGGTTAGGGTTAGGGTTAGGGTTAGGGTTAGGGTTAGGGTTAGGGTTAGGGTTAGGGTTAGGGTTAGGGTTAGGGTTAGGGTTAGGGTTAGGGTTAGGGTTAGGGTTAGGGTTAGGGTTAGGGTTAGGGTTAGGGTTAGGGTTAGGGTTAGGGTTAGGGTTAGGGTTAGGGTTAGGGTTAGGGTTAGGGTTAGGGTTAGGGTTAGGGTTAGGGTTAGGGTTAGGGTTAGGGTTAGGGTTAGGGTTAGGGTTAGGGTTAGGGTTAGGGTTAGGGTTAGGGTTAGGGTTAGGGTTAGGGTTAGGGTTAGGGTTAGGGTTAGGGTTAGGGTTAGGGTTAGGGTTAGGGTTAGGGTTAGGGTTAGGGTTAGGGTTAGGGTTAGGGTTAGGGTTAGGGTTAGGGTTAGGGTTAGGGTTAGGGTTAGGGTTAGGGTTAGGGTTAGGGTTAGGGTTAGGGTTAGGGTTAGGGTTAGGGTTAGGGTTAGGGTTAGGGTTAGGGTTAGGGTTAGGGTTAGGGTTAGGGTTAGGGTTAGGGTTAGGGTTAGGGTTAGGGTTAGGGTTAGGGTTAGGGTTAGGGTTAGGGTTAGGGTTAGGGTTAGGGTTAGGGTTAGGGTTAGGGTTAGGGTTAGGGTTAGGGTTAGGGTTAGGGTTAGGGTTAGGGTTAGGGTTAGGGTTAGGGTTAGGGTTAGGGTTAGGGTTAGGGTTAGGGTTAGGGTTAGGGTTAGGGTTAGGGTTAGGGTTAGGGTTAGGGTTAGGGTTAGGGTTAGGGTTAGGGTTAGGGTTAGGGTTAGGGTTAGGGTTAGGGTTAGGGTTAGGGTTAGGGTTAGGGTTAGGGTTAGGGTTAGGGTTAGGGTTAGGGTTAGGGTTAGGGTTAGGGTTAGGGTTAGGGTTAGGGTTAGGGTTAGGGTTAGGGTTAGGGTTAGGGTTAGGGTTAGGGTTAGGGTTAGGGTTAGGGTTAGGGTTAGGGTTAGGGTTAGGGTTAGGGTTAGGGTTAGGGTTAGGGTTAGGGTTAGGGTTAGGGTTAGGGTTAGGGTTAGGGTTAGGGTTAGGGTTAGGGTTAGGGTTAGGGTTAGGGTTAGGGTTAGGGTTAGGGTTAGGGTTAGGGTTAGGGTTAGGGTTAGGGTTAGGGTTAGGGTTAGGGTTAGGGTTAGGGTTAGGGTTAGGGTTAGGGTTAGGGTTAGGGTTAGGGTTAGGGTTAGGGTTAGGGTTAGGGTTAGGGTTAGGGTTAGGGTTAGGGTTAGGGTTAGGGTTAGGGTTAGGGTTAGGGTTAGGGTTAGGGTTAGGGTTAGGGTTAGGGTTAGGGTTAGGGTTAGGGTTAGGGTTAGGGTTAGGGTTAGGGTTAGGGTTAGGGTTAGGGTTAGGGTTAGGGTTAGGGTTAGGGTTAGGGTTAGGGTTAGGGTTAGGGTTAGGGTTAGGGTTAGGGTTAGGGTTAGGGTTAGGGTTAGGGTTAGGGTTAGGGTTAGGGTTAGGGTTAGGGTTAGGGTTAGGGTTAGGGTTAGGGTTAGGGTTAGGGTTAGGGTTAGGGTTAGGGTTAGGGTTAGGGTTAGGGTTAGGGTTAGGGTTAGGGTTAGGGTTAGGGTTAGGGTTAGGGTTAGGGTTAGGGTTAGGGTTAGGGTTAGGGTTAGGGTTAGGGTTAGGGTTAGGGTTAGGGTTAGGGTTAGGGTTAGGGTTAGGGTTAGGGTTAGGGTTAGGGTTAGGGTTAGGGTTAGGGTTAGGGTTAGGGTTAGGGTTAGGGTTAGGGTTAGGGTTAGGGTTAGGGTTAGGGTTAGGGTTAGGGTTAGGGTTAGGGTTAGGGTTAGGGTTAGGGTTAGGGTTAGGGTTAGGGTTAGGGTTAGGGTTAGGGTTAGGGTTAGGGTTAGGGTTAGGGTTAGGGTTAGGGTTAGGGTTAGGGTTAGGGTTAGGGTTAGGGTTAGGGTTAGGGTTAGGGTTAGGGTTAGGGTTAGGGTTAGGGTTAGGGTTAGGGTTAGGGTTAGGGTTAGGGTTAGGGTTAGGGTTAGGGTTAGGGTTAGGGTTAGGGTTAGGGTTAGGGTTAGGGTTAGGGTTAGGGTTAGGGTTAGGGTTAGGGTTAGGGTTAGGGTTAGGGTTAGGGTTAGGGTTAGGGTTAGGGTTAGGGTTAGGGTTAGGGTTAGGGTTAGGGTTAGGGTTAGGGTTAGGGTTAGGGTTAGGGTTAGGGTTAGGGTTAGGGTTAGGGTTAGGGTTAGGGTTAGGGTTAGGGTTAGGGTTAGGGTTAGGGTTAGGGTTAGGGTTAGGGTTAGGGTTAGGGTTAGGGTTAGGGTTAGGGTTAGGGTTAGGGTTAGGGTTAGGGTTAGGGTTAGGGTTAGGGTTAGGGTTAGGGTTAGGGTTAGGGTTAGGGTTAGGGTTAGGGTTAGGGTTAGGGTTAGGGTTAGGGTTAGGGTTAGGGTTAGGGTTAGGGTTAGGGTTAGGGTTAGGGTTAGGGTTAGGGTTAGGGTTAGGGTTAGGGTTAGGGTTAGGGTTAGGGTTAGGGTTAGGGTTAGGGTTAGGGTTAGGGTTAGGGTTAGGGTTAGGGTTAGGGTTAGGGTTAGGGTTAGGGTTAGGGTTAGGGTTAGGGTTAGGGTTAGGGTTAGGGTTAGGGTTAGGGTTAGGGTTAGGGTTAGGGTTAGGGTTAGGGTTAGGGTTAGGGTTAGGGTTAGGGTTAGGGTTAGGGTTAGGGTTAGGGTTAGGGTTAGGGTTAGGGTTAGGGTTAGGGTTAGGGTTAGGGTTAGGGTTAGGGTTAGGGTTAGGGTTAGGGTTAGGGTTAGGGTTAGGGTTAGGGTTAGGGTTAGGGTTAGGGTTAGGGTTAGGGTTAGGGTTAGGGTTAGGGTTAGGGTTAGGGTTAGGGTTAGGGTTAGGGTTAGGGTTAGGGTTAGGGTTAGGGTTAGGGTTAGGGTTAGGGTTAGGGTTAGGGTTAGGGTTAGGGTTAGGGTTAGGGTTAGGGTTAGGGTTAGGGTTAGGGTTAGGGTTAGGGTTAGGGTTAGGGTTAGGGTTAGGGTTAGGGTTAGGGTTAGGGTTAGGGTTAGGGTTAGGGTTAGGGTTAGGGTTAGGGTTAGGGTTAGGGTTAGGGTTAGGGTTAGGGTTAGGGTTAGGGTTAGGGTTAGGGTTAGGGTTAGGGTTAGGGTTAGGGTTAGGGTTAGGGTTAGGGTTAGGGTTAGGGTTAGGGTTAGGGTTAGGGTTAGGGTTAGGGTTAGGGTTAGGGTTAGGGTTAGGGTTAGGGTTAGGGTTAGGGTTAGGGTTAGGGTTAGGGTTAGGGTTAGGGTTAGGGTTAGGGTTAGGGTTAGGGTTAGGGTTAGGGTTAGGGTTAGGGTTAGGGTTAGGGTTAGGGTTAGGGTTAGGGTTAGGGTTAGGGTTAGGGTTAGGGTTAGGGTTAGGGTTAGGGTTAGGGTTAGGGTTAGGGTTAGGGTTAGGGTTAGGGTTAGGGTTAGGGTTAGGGTTAGGGTTAGGGTTAGGGTTAGGGTTAGGGTTAGGGTTAGGGTTAGGGTTAGGGTTAGGGTTAGGGTTAGGG
>NC_082394.1:0-5000 GCF_031168955.1 Gadus macrocephalus
CTAACCCTAACCCTAACCCTAACCCTAACCCTAACCCTAACCCTAACCCTAACCCTAACCCTAACCCTAACCCTAACCCTAACCCTAACCCTAACCCTAACCCTAACCCTAACCCTAACCCTAACCCTAACCCTAACCCTAACCCTAACCCTAACCCTAACCCTAACCCTAACCCTAACCCTAACCCTAACCCTAACCCTAACCCTAACCCTAACCCTAACCCTAACCCTAACCCTAACCCTAACCCTAACCCTAACCCTAACCCTAACCCTAACCCTAACCCTAACCCTAACCCTAACCCTAACCCTAACCCTAACCCTAACCCTAACCCTAACCCTAACCCTAACCCTAACCCTAACCCTAACCCTAACCCTAACCCTAACCCTAACCCTAACCCTAACCCTAACCCTAACCCTAACCCTAACCCTAACCCTAACCCTAACCCTAACCCTAACCCTAACCCTAACCCTAACCCTAACCCTAACCCTAACCCTAACCCTAACCCTAACCCTAACCCTAACCCTAACCCTAACCCTAACCCTAACCCTAACCCTAACCCTAACCCTAACCCTAACCCTAACCCTAACCCTAACCCTAACCCTAACCCTAACCCTAACCCTAACCCTAACCCTAACCCTAACCCTAACCCTAACCCTAACCCTAACCCTAACCCTAACCCTAACCCTAACCCTAACCCTAACCCTAACCCTAACCCTAACCCTAACCCTAACCCTAACCCTAACCCTAACCCTAACCCTAACCCTAACCCTAACCCTAACCCTAACCCTAACCCTAACCCTAACCCTAACCCTAACCCTAACCCTAACCCTAACCCTAACCCTAACCCTAACCCTAACCCTAACCCTAACCCTAACCCTAACCCTAACCCTAACCCTAACCCTAACCCTAACCCTAACCCTAACCCTAACCCTAACCCTAACCCTAACCCTAACCCTAACCCTAACCCTAACCCTAACCCTAACCCTAACCCTAACCCTAACCCTAACCCTAACCCTAACCCTAACCCTAACCCTAACCCTAACCCTAACCCTAACCCTAACCCTAACCCTAACCCTAACCCTAACCCTAACCCTAACCCTAACCCTAACCCTAACCCTAACCCTAACCCTAACCCTAACCCTAACCCTAACCCTAACCCTAACCCTAACCCTAACCCTAACCCTAACCCTAACCCTAACCCTAACCCTAACCCTAACCCTAACCCTAACCCTAACCCTAACCCTAACCCTAACCCTAACCCTAACCCTAACCCTAACCCTAACCCTAACCCTAACCCTAACCCTAACCCTAACCCTAACCCTAACCCTAACCCTAACCCTAACCCTAACCCTAACCCTAACCCTAACCCTAACCCTAACCCTAACCCTAACCCTAACCCTAACCCTAACCCTAACCCTAACCCTAACCCTAACCCTAACCCTAACCCTAACCCTAACCCTAACCCTAACCCTAACCCTAACCCTAACCCTAACCCTAACCCTAACCCTAACCCTAACCCTAACCCTAACCCTAACCCTAACCCTAACCCTAACCCTAACCCTAACCCTAACCCTAACCCTAACCCTAACCCTAACCCTAACCCTAACCCTAACCCTAACCCTAACCCTAACCCTAACCCTAACCCTAACCCTAACCCTAACCCTAACCCTAACCCTAACCCTAACCCTAACCCTAACCCTAACCCTAACCCTAACCCTAACCCTAACCCTAACCCTAACCCTAACCCTAACCCTAACCCTAACCCTAACCCTAACCCTAACCCTAACCCTAACCCTAACCCTAACCCTAACCCTAACCCTAACCCTAACCCTAACCCTAACCCTAACCCTAACCCTAACCCTAACCCTAACCCTAACCCTAACCCTAACCCTAACCCTAACCCTAACCCTAACCCTAACCCTAACCCTAACCCTAACCCTAACCCTAACCCTAACCCTAACCCTAACCCTAACCCTAACCCTAACCCTAACCCTAACCCTAACCCTAACCCTAACCCTAACCCTAACCCTAACCCTAACCCTAACCCTAACCCTAACCCTAACCCTAACCCTAACCCTAACCCTAACCCTAACCCTAACCCTAACCCTAACCCTAACCCTAACCCTAACCCTAACCCTAACCCTAACCCTAACCCTAACCCTAACCCTAACCCTAACCCTAACCCTAACCCTAACCCTAACCCTAACCCTAACCCTAACCCTAACCCTAACCCTAACCCTAACCCTAACCCTAACCCTAACCCTAACCCTAACCCTAACCCTAACCCTAACCCTAACCCTAACCCTAACCCTAACCCTAACCCTAACCCTAACCCTAACCCTAACCCTAACCCTAACCCTAACCCTAACCCTAACCCTAACCCTAACCCTAACCCTAACCCTAACCCTAACCCTAACCCTAACCCTAACCCTAACCCTAACCCTAACCCTAACCCTAACCCTAACCCTAACCCTAACCCTAACCCTAACCCTAACCCTAACCCTAACCCTAACCCTAACCCTAACCCTAACCCTAACCCTAACCCTAACCCTAACCCTAACCCTAACCCTAACCCTAACCCTAACCCTAACCCTAACCCTAACCCTAACCCTAACCCTAACCCTAACCCTAACCCTAACCCTAACCCTAACCCTAACCCTAACCCTAACCCTAACCCTAACCCTAACCCTAACCCTAACCCTAACCCTAACCCTAACCCTAACCCTAACCCTAACCCTAACCCTAACCCTAACCCTAACCCTAACCCTAACCCTAACCCTAACCCTAACCCTAACCCTAACCCTAACCCTAACCCTAACCCTAACCCTAACCCTAACCCTAACCCTAACCCTAACCCTAACCCTAACCCTAACCCTAACCCTAACCCTAACCCTAACCCTAACCCTAACCCTAACCCTAACCCTAACCCTAACCCTAACCCTAACCCTAACCCTAACCCTAACCCTAACCCTAACCCTAACCCTAACCCTAACCCTAACCCTAACCCTAACCCTAACCCTAACCCTAACCCTAACCCTAACCCTAACCCTAACCCTAACCCTAACCCTAACCCTAACCCTAACCCTAACCCTAACCCTAACCCTAACCCTAACCCTAACCCTAACCCTAACCCTAACCCTAACCCTAACCCTAACCCTAACCCTAACCCTAACCCTAACCCTAACCCTAACCCTAACCCTAACCCTAACCCTAACCCTAACCCTAACCCTAACCCTAACCCTAACCCTAACCCTAACCCTAACCCTAACCCTAACCCTAACCCTAACCCTAACCCTAACCCTAACCCTAACCCTAACCCTAACCCTAACCCTAACCCTAACCCTAACCCTAACCCTAACCCTAACCCTAACCCTAACCCTAACCCTAACCCTAACCCTAACCCTAACCCTAACCCTAACCCTAACCCTAACCCTAACCCTAACCCTAACCCTAACCCTAACCCTAACCCTAACCCTAACCCTAACCCTAACCCTAACCCTAACCCTAACCCTAACCCTAACCCTAACCCTAACCCTAACCCTAACCCTAACCCTAACCCTAACCCTAACCCTAACCCTAACCCTAACCCTAACCCTAACCCTAACCCTAACCCTAACCCTAACCCTAACCCTAACCCTAACCCTAACCCTAACCCTAACCCTAACCCTAACCCTAACCCTAACCCTAACCCTAACCCTAACCCTAACCCTAACCCTAACCCTAATTTCTAGGGGATGAAGAGGGGCCCAAGGGCTACCACTGGTACTATCCCAAATTCCCATGCACCGCTCAAAAAAAAAAACGCTTCACTTTGAACTTTTAAAATAGAAATTGCAGTACCCAAAAAAAACGCCAGGGGCGCCACATTTTTTCAGCAAGTCCGCTGGGCCTAGACCTATCCATGGGTGGTCGCCGAATTCCCATGCACCGCTGCGTTCTCGAACTAGCTCAAAAATGCCGTTTTTCAAAAGTGGTAGATGGCTCTTAACCTAACCCTAACCCTAACCCTAACCCTAACCCTAACCCTAACCCTAACCCTAACCCTAACCCTAACCCTAACCCTAACCCTAACCCTAACCCTAACCCTAACCCTAACCCTAACCCTAACCCTAACCCTAACCCTAACCCTAACCCTAACCCTAACGCTTCACTTTGAACTTTTAAAATAGAAATTGCAGTACCCAAAAAAAACGCCAGGGGCGCCACATTTTTTCAGCAAGTCCGCTGGGCCTAGACCTATCCATGGGTGGTCGCCGAATTCCCATGCACCGCTGCGTTCTCGAACTAGCTCAAAAATGCCGTTTTTCAAAAGTGGTAGATGGCTCTTAACCTAACCCTAACCCTAACCCTAACCCTAACCCTAACCCTAACCCTAACCCTAACCCTAACCCTAACCCTAACCCTAACCCTAACCCTAACCCTAACCCTGACCTATCCGTGGGTGGTAAAAGAATTCCCATGATCCACTCGGTTCTCGAACTAGCTCAAAAATGCCGTTTTTCAAAAGTGGTAGATGGCTCTTAACCTAACCCTAACCCTAACCCTAACCCTAACCCTAACCCTAACCCGAATTCCCATGCACCGCTGCGTTCTCGAACTAGCTCAAAAATGCCGTTTTTCAAAAGTGGTAGATGGCTCTTAACCTAACCCTAACCCTAACCCTAACCCTAACCCTAACCCTAACCTAACCCTAACCCTAACCCTAACCCTAACCCTAACCCTAACCCTAACCCTAACCCTAAACCTAACCGAGCCCAGCAAATAAAAAAGTAAAAAAAAATAAAAAAAAAAGATTAACTCTCTCGGCACTCTCCCATGTGCCGCTGCGCGGCACATGTTTGAGTGCCTTCTACTCAACCTAACCCAAAAAAAAAAAAAAATTGGTTTTAAGTAGTTATTTTCTCGGCCTAGGAAGGGGCTAGAAACATAATTCCTGCAGATTCAGGATCGGACCGAGCCCAGCTAAAAAAAGGTAAGAAAAAAAAAAAAAAAAAAAAAAA
>NC_082394.1:20000-32500 GCF_031168955.1 Gadus macrocephalus
TTCCCATGCACCGCTGCGTTCTCGAACTAGCTCAAAAATGCCGTTTTTCAAAAGTGGTAGATGGCTCTTAACCTAACCCTAACCCTAACCCTAACCCTAACCCTAACCCTAACCTAACCCTAACCCTAACCCTAACCCTAACCCTAACCCTAACCCTAACCCTAACCCTAACCCTAAACCTAACCGAGCCCAGCAAATAAAAAAGTAAAAAAAAATAAAAAAAAAAGATTAACTCTCTCGGCACTCTCCCATGTGCCGCTGCGCGGCACATGTTTGAGTGCCTTCTACTCAACCTAACCCAAAAAAAAAAAAAAATTGGTTTTAAGTAGTTATTTTCTCGGCCTAGGAAGGGGCTAGAAACATAATTCCTGCAGATTCAGGATCGGACCGAGCCCAGCTAAAAAAAGGTAAGAAAAAAAAAAAAAAAAAAAAAAAAAAACCCTAACCCAAACAATTTGACCCAGTGAATGGGTCATGACATGACTTGAGCCAACACAGACTACCCGATCGACTACCAGACAACTTCACCAAACCAAGTAAGTGCAATAACAACTTCACCAAACCAAGTAAGTGCAATAACCGCCTCTCCATGCATCCCGCCATCTTAAAAAAGAAAAAAAAAAAAAAAAAAAAAAAAAATTGAAATTTCAAATTTAAAAAAAAAAAAAAAAAAAAAAAAAAAAAAAAAAAATTCTAATTTAAAAAAAAAAAATTACAAAATTTCTAAGTCCCCCACCACCACCAAACGACTCAAAATGGCCTAAAACGTGCTCCAATACACTTTCTATGGGGACTCCACACTTTTAACCAATTTTCACAAAATTTTCTGAAATTTTTCTAAGTATTTTTACATTGGAGTCAACGGTAGCTATGTGAAGGAAGTGAGCTACAACTCCAAAACTTCGCACACATGTAGATGGAGCCCAGAAAACCTTCGACACCAAGAAAAAAAAAAAAAAAAAAAAAGGTAACACCCCTTTTTCCCGCGTTTAGTGAAAAACTTCAAATGCGATTTTCTATACCAAAACAAGCCACCAGGTGCCCAAAATTTGGCACAAAGGTCCGCCTCATTAATACCTACCAACCATAGGAACCTTGTTCCCATGATCCGACCTCAGCTCCCGTGAGGTCGATTATAGCTGTTTTCCCATGTTAAAAAAAGTTGCCACTAGGGGCGCCAAATTTCTAGGGGATGAAGAGGGGCCCAAGGGCTACCACTGGTACTATCCCAAATTCCCATGCACCGCTCAAAAAAAAAAACGCTTCACTTTGAACTTTTAAAATAGAAATTGCAGTACCCAAAAAAAACGCCAGGGGCGCCACATTTTTTCAGCAAGTCCGCTGGGCCTAGACCTATCCATGGGTGGTCGCCGAATTCCCATGCACCGCTGCGTTCTCGAACTAGCTCAAAAATGCCGTTTTTCAAAAGTGGTAGATGGCTCTTAACCTAACCCTAACCCTAACCCTAACCCTAACCCTAACCCTAACCCTAACCCTAACCCTAACCCTAACCCTAACCCTAACCCTAACCCTAACCCTAACCCTAACCCTAACCCTGACCTATCCGTGGGTGGTAAAAGAATTCCCATGATCCACTCGGTTCTCGAACTAGCTCAAAAATGCCGTTTTTCAAAAGTGGTAGATGGCTCTTAACCTAACCCTAACCCTAACCCTAACCCTAACCCTAACCCTAACCCGAATTCCCATGCACCGCTGCGTTCTCGAACTAGCTCAAAAATGCCGTTTTTCAAAAGTGGTAGATGGCTCTTAACCTAACCCTAACCCTAACCCTAACCCTAACCCTAACCCTAACCTAACCCTAACCCTAACCCTAACCCTAACCCTAACCCTAACCCTAACCCTAACCCTAAACCTAACCGAGCCCAGCAAATAAAAAAGTAAAAAAAAATAAAAAAAAAAGATTAACTCTCTCGGCACTCTCCCATGTGCCGCTGCGCGGCACATGTTTGAGTGCCTTCTACTCAACCTAACCCAAAAAAAAAAAAAAATTGGTTTTAAGTAGTTATTTTCTCGGCCTAGGAAGGGGCTAGAAACATAATTCCTGCAGATTCAGGATCGGACCGAGCCCAGCTAAAAAAAGGTAAGAAAAAAAAAAAAAAAAAAAAAAAAAAACCCTAACCCAAACAATTTGACCCAGTGAATGGGTCATGACATGACTTGAGCCAACACAGACTACCCGATCGACTACCAGACAACTTCACCAAACCAAGTAAGTGCAATAACAACTTCACCAAACCAAGTAAGTGCAATAACCGCCTCTCCATGCATCCCGCCATCTTAAAAAAGAAAAAAAAAAAAAAAAAAAAAAAAAATTGAAATTTCAAATTTAAAAAAAAAAAAAAAAAAAAAAAAAAAAAAAAAAAATTCTAATTTAAAAAAAAAAAATTACAAAATTTCTAAGTCCCCCACCACCACCAAACGACTCAAAATGGCCTAAAACGTGCTCCAATACACTTTCTATGGGGACTCCACACTTTTAACCAATTTTCACAAAATTTTCTGAAATTTTTCTAAGTATTTTTACATTGGAGTCAACGGTAGCTATGTGAAGGAAGTGAGCTACAACTCCAAAACTTCGCACACATGTAGATGGAGCCCAGAAAACCTTCGACACCAAGAAAAAAAAAAAAAAAAAAAAAGGTAACACCCCTTTTTCCCGCGTTTAGTGAAAAACTTCAAATGCGATTTTCTATACCAAAACAAGCCACCAGGTGCCCAAAATTTGGCACAAAGGTCCGCCTCATTAATACCTACCAACCATAGGAACCTTGTTCCCATGATCCGACCTCAGCTCCCGTGAGGTCGATTATAGCTGTTTTCCCATGTTAAAAAAAGTTGCCACTAGGGGCGCCAAATTTCTAGGGGATGAAGAGGGGCCCAAGGGCTACCACTGGTACTATCCCAAATTCCCATGCACCGCTCAAAAAAAAAAACGCTTCACTTTGAACTTTTAAAATAGAAATTGCAGTACCCAAAAAAAACGCCAGGGGCGCCACATTTTTTCAGCAAGTCCGCTGGGCCTAGACCTATCCATGGGTGGTCGCCGAATTCCCATGCACCGCTGCGTTCTCGAACTAGCTCAAAAATGCCGTTTTTCAAAAGTGGTAGATGGCTCTTAACCTAACCCTAACCCTAACCCTAACCCTAACCCCTAACCCTAACCCTAACCCTAACCCTAACCCTAACCCTAACCCTAACCCGAATTCCCATGCACCGCTGCGTTCTCGAACTAGCTCAAAAATGCCGTTTTTCAAAAGTGGTAGATGGCTCTTAACCTAACCCTAACCCTAACCCTAACCCTAACCCTAACCCTAACCTAACCCTAACCCTAACCCTAACCCTAACCCTAACCCTAACCCTAACCCTAACCCTAACCCTAAACCTAACCGAGCCCAGCAAATAAAAAAGTAAAAAAAAATAAAAAAAAAAGATTAACTCTCTCGGCACTCTCCCATGTGCCGCTGCGCGGCACATGTTTGAGTGCCTTCTACTCAACCTAACCCAAAAAAAAAAAAAAATTGGTTTTAAGTAGTTATTTTCTCGGCCTAGGAAGGGGCTAGAAACATAATTCCTGCAGATTCAGGATCGGACCGAGCCCAGCTAAAAAAAGGTAAGAAAAAAAAAAAAAAAAAAAAAAAAAAACCCTAACCCAAACAATTTGACCCAGTGAATGGGTCATGACATGACTTGAGCCAACACAGACTACCCGATCGACTACCAGACAACTTCACCAAACCAAGTAAGTGCAATAACAACTTCACCAAACCAAGTAAGTGCAATAACCGCCTCTCCATGCATCCCGCCATCTTAAAAAAGAAAAAAAAAAAAAAAAAAAAAAAAAATTGAAATTTCAAATTTAAAAAAAAAAAAAAAAAAAAAAAAAAAAAAAAAAAATTCTAATTTAAAAAAAAAAAATTACAAAATTTCTAAGTCCCCCACCACCACCAAACGACTCAAAATGGCCTAAAACGTGCTCCAATACACTTTCTATGGGGACTCCACACTTTTAACCAATTTTCACAAAATTTTCTGAAATTTTTCTAAGTATTTTTACATTGGAGTCAACGGTAGCTATGTGAAGGAAGTGAGCTACAACTCCAAAACTTCGCACACATGTAGATGGAGCCCAGAAAACCTTCGACACCAAGAAAAAAAAAAAAAAAAAAAAAGGTAACACCCCTTTTTCCCGCGTTTAGTGAAAAACTTCAAATGCGATTTTCTATACCAAAACAAGCCACCAGGTGCCCAAAATTTGGCACAAAGGTCCGCCTCATTAATACCTACCAACCATAGGAACCTTGTTCCCATGATCCGACCTCAGCTCCCGTGAGGTCGATTATAGCTGTTTTCCCATGTTAAAAAAAGTTGCCACTAGGGGCGCCAAATTTCTAGGGGATGAAGAGGGGCCCAAGGGCTACCACTGGTACTATCCCAAATTCCCATGCACCGCTCAAAAAAAAAAACGCTTCACTTTGAACTTTTAAAATAGAAATTGCAGTACCCAAAAAAAACGCCAGGGGCGCCACATTTTTTCAGCAAGTCCGCTGGGCCTAGACCTATCCATGGGTGGTCGCCGAATTCCCATGCACCGCTGCGTTCTCGAACTAGCTCAAAAATGCCGTTTTTCAAAAGTGGTAGATGGCTCTTAACCTAACCCTAACCCTAACCCTAACCCTAACCCTAACCCTAACCCTAACCCTAACCCTAACCCTAACCCTAACCCTAACCCTAACCCTAACCCTAACCCTAACCCTAACCCTGACCTATCCGTGGGTGGTAAAAGAATTCCCATGATCCACTCGGTTCTCGAACTAGCTCAAAAATGCCGTTTTTCAAAAGTGGTAGATGGCTCTTAACCTAACCCTAACCCTAACCCTAACCCTAACCCTAACCCTAACCCGAATTCCCATGCACCGCTGCGTTCTCGAACTAGCTCAAAAATGCCGTTTTTCAAAAGTGGTAGATGGCTCTTAACCTAACCCTAACCCTAACCCTAACCCTAACCCTAACCCTAACCTAACCCTAACCCTAACCCTAACCCTAACCCTAACCCTAACCCTAACCCTAACCCTAACCCTAAACCTAACCGAGCCCAGCAAATAAAAAAGTAAAAAAAAATAAAAAAAAAAGATTAACTCTCTCGGCACTCTCCCATGTGCCGCTGCGCGGCACATGTTTGAGTGCCTTCTACTCAACCTAACCCAAAAAAAAAAAAAAATTGGTTTTAAGTAGTTATTTTCTCGGCCTAGGAAGGGGCTAGAAACATAATTCCTGCAGATTCAGGATCGGACCGAGCCCAGCTAAAAAAAGGTAAGAAAAAAAAAAAAAAAAAAAAAAAAAAACCCTAACCCAAACAATTTGACCCAGTGAATGGGTCATGACATGACTTGAGCCAACACAGACTACCCGATCGACTACCAGACAACTTCACCAAACCAAGTAAGTGCAATAACAACTTCACCAAACCAAGTAAGTGCAATAACCGCCTCTCCATGCATCCCGCCATCTTAAAAAAGAAAAAAAAAAAAAAAAAAAAAAAAAATTGAAATTTCAAATTTAAAAAAAAAAAAAAAAAAAAAAAAAAAAAAAAAAAATTCTAATTTAAAAAAAAAAAATTACAAAATTTCTAAGTCCCCCACCACCACCAAACGACTCAAAATGGCCTAAAACGTGCTCCAATACACTTTCTATGGGGACTCCACACTTTTAACCAATTTTCACAAAATTTTCTGAAATTTTTCTAAGTATTTTTACATTGGAGTCAACGGTAGCTATGTGAAGGAAGTGAGCTACAACTCCAAAACTTCGCACACATGTAGATGGAGCCCAGAAAACCTTCGACACCAAGAAAAAAAAAAAAAAAAAAAAAGGTAACACCCCTTTTTCCCGCGTTTAGTGAAAAACTTCAAATGCGATTTTCTATACCAAAACAAGCCACCAGGTGCCCAAAATTTGGCACAAAGGTCCGCCTCATTAATACCTACCAACCATAGGAACCTTGTTCCCATGATCCGACCTCAGCTCCCGTGAGGTCGATTATAGCTGTTTTCCCATGTTAAAAAAAGTTGCCACTAGGGGCGCCAAATTTCTAGGGGATGAAGAGGGGCCCAAGGGCTACCACTGGTACTATCCCAAATTCCCATGCACCGCTCAAAAAAAAAAACGCTTCACTTTGAACTTTTAAAATAGAAATTGCAGTACCCAAAAAAAACGCCAGGGGCGCCACATTTTTTCAGCAAGTCCGCTGGGCCTAGACCTATCCATGGGTGGTCGCCGAATTCCCATGCACCGCTGCGTTCTCGAACTAGCTCAAAAATGCCGTTTTTCAAAAGTGGTAGATGGCTCTTAACCTAACCCTAACCCTAACCCTAACCCTAACCCCTAACCCTAACCCTAACCCTAACCCTAACCCTAACCCTAACCCTAACCCGAATTCCCATGCACCGCTGCGTTCTCGAACTAGCTCAAAAATGCCGTTTTTCAAAAGTGGTAGATGGCTCTTAACCTAACCCTAACCCTAACCCTAACCCTAACCCTAACCTAACCCTAACCCTAACCCTAACCCTAACCCTAACCCTAACCCTAACCCTAACCCTAACCCTAAACCTAACCGAGCCCAGCAAATAAAAAAGTAAAAAAAAATAAAAAAAAAAGATTAACTCTCTCGGCACTCTCCCATGTGCCGCTGCGCGGCACATGTTTGAGTGCCTTCTACTCAACCTAACCCAAAAAAAAAAAAAAATTGGTTTTAAGTAGTTATTTTCTCGGCCTAGGAAGGGGCTAGAAACATAATTCCTGCAGATTCAGGATCGGACCGAGCCCAGCTAAAAAAAGGTAAGAAAAAAAAAAAAAAAAAAAAAAAAAAACCCTAACCCAAACAATTTGACCCAGTGAATGGGTCATGACATGACTTGAGCCAACACAGACTACCCGATCGACTACCAGACAACTTCACCAAACCAAGTAAGTGCAATAACAACTTCACCAAACCAAGTAAGTGCAATAACCGCCTCTCCATGCATCCCGCCATCTTAAAAAAGAAAAAAAAAAAAAAAAAAAAAAAAAATTGAAATTTCAAATTTAAAAAAAAAAAAAAAAAAAAAAAAAAAAAAAAAAAATTCTAATTTAAAAAAAAAAAATTACAAAATTTCTAAGTCCCCCACCACCACCAAACGACTCAAAATGGCCTAAAACGTGCTCCAATACACTTTCTATGGGGACTCCACACTTTTAACCAATTTTCACAAAATTTTCTGAAATTTTTCTAAGTATTTTTACATTGGAGTCAACGGTAGCTATGTGAAGGAAGTGAGCTACAACTCCAAAACTTCGCACACATGTAGATGGAGCCCAGAAAACCTTCGACACCAAGAAAAAAAAAAAAAAAAAAAAAGGTAACACCCCTTTTTCCCGCGTTTAGTGAAAAACTTCAAATGCGATTTTCTATACCAAAACAAGCCACCAGGTGCCCAAAATTTGGCACAAAGGTCCGCCTCATTAATACCTACCAACCATAGGAACCTTGTTCCCATGATCCGACCTCAGCTCCCGTGAGGTCGATTATAGCTGTTTTCCCATGTTAAAAAAAGTTGCCACTAGGGGCGCCAAATTTCTAGGGGATGAAGAGGGGCCCAAGGGCTACCACTGGTACTATCCCAAATTCCCATGCACCGCTCAAAAAAAAAAACGCTTCACTTTGAACTTTTAAAATAGAAATTGCAGTACCCAAAAAAAACGCCAGGGGCGCCACATTTTTTCAGCAAGTCCGCTGGGCCTAGACCTATCCATGGGTGGTCGCCGAATTCCCATGCACCGCTGCGTTCTCGAACTAGCTCAAAAATGCCGTTTTTCAAAAGTGGTAGATGGCTCTTAACCTAACCCTAACCCTAACCCTAACCCTAACCCTAACCCTAACCCTAACCCTAACCCTAACCCTAACCCTAACCCTAACCCTAACCCTAACCCTAACCTACCAACCATAGGAACCTTGTTCCCATGATCCGACCTCAGCTCCCGTGAGGTCGATTATAGCTGTTTTCCCATGTTAAAAAAAGTTGCCACTAGGGGCGCCAAATTTCTAGGGGATGAAGAGGGGCCCAAGGGCTACCACTGGTACTATCCCAAATTCCCATGCACCGCTCAAAAAAAAAAACGCTTCACTTTGAACTTTTAAAATAGAAATTGCAGTACCCAAAAAAAACGCCAGGGGCGCCACATTTTTTCAGCAAGTCCGCTGGGCCTAGACCTATCCATGGGTGGTCGCCGAATTCCCATGCACCGCTGCGTTCTCGAACTAGCTCAAAAATGCCGTTTTTCAAAAGTGGTAGATGGCTCTTAACCTAACCCTAACCCTAACCCTAACCCTAACCCTAACCCTAACCCTAACCCTAACCCTAACCCTAACCCTAACCCCTAACCCCTAACCCTAACCCTAACCCTAACCCTAACCCTAACCCTAACCCCTAACCCTAACCCTAACCCTAACCCTAACCCTAACCCTAACCCTAACCCGAATTCCCATGCACCGCTGCGTTCTCGAACTAGCTCAAAAATGCCGTTTTTCAAAAGTGGTAGATGGCTCTTAACCTAACCCTAACCCTAACCCTAACCCTAACCCTAACCCTAACCTAACCCTAACCCTAACCCTAACCCTAACCCTAACCCTAACCCTAACCCTAAACCTAACCGAGCCCAGCAAATAAAAAAGTAAAAAAAAATAAAAAAAAAAGATTAACTCTCTCGGCACTCTCCCATGTGCCGCTGCGCGGCACATGTTTGAGTGCCTTCTACTCAACCTAACCCAAAAAAAAAAAAAAATTGGTTTTAAGTAGTTATTTTCTCGGCCTAGGAAGGGGCTAGAAACATAATTCCTGCAGATTCAGGATCGGACCGAGCCCAGCTAAAAAAAGGTAAGAAAAAAAAAAAAAAAAAAAAAAAAAAACCCTAACCCAAACAATTTGACCCAGTGAATGGGTCATGACATGACTTGAGCCAACACAGACTACCCGATCGACTACCAGACAACTTCACCAAACCAAGTAAGTGCAATAACAACTTCACCAAACCAAGTAAGTGCAATAACCGCCTCTCCATGCATCCCGCCATCTTAAAAAAGAAAAAAAAAAAAAAAAAAAAAAAAAATTGAAATTTCAAATTTAAAAAAAAAAAAAAAAAAAAAAAAAAAAAAAAAAAATTCTAATTTAAAAAAAAAAAATTACAAAATTTCTAAGTCCCCCACCACCACCAAACGACTCAAAATGGCCTAAAACGTGCTCCAATACACTTTCTATGGGGACTCCACACTTTTAACCAATTTTCACAAAATTTTCTGAAATTTTTCTAAGTATTTTTACATTGGAGTCAACGGTAGCTATGTGAAGGAAGTGAGCTACAACTCCAAAACTTCGCACACATGTAGATGGAGCCCAGAAAACCTTCGACACCAAGAAAAAAAAAAAAAAAAAAAAAGGTAACACCCCTTTTTCCCGCGTTTAGTGAAAAACTTCAAATGCGATTTTCTATACCAAAACAAGCCACCAGGTGCCCAAAATTTGGCACAAAGGTCCGCCTCATTAATACCTACCAACCATAGGAACCTTGTTCCCATGATCCGACCTCAGCTCCCGTGAGGTCGATTATAGCTGTTTTCCCATGTTAAAAAAAGTTGCCACTAGGGGCGCCAAATTTCTAGGGGATGAAGAGGGGCCCAAGGGCTACCACTGGTACTATCCCAAATTCCCATGCACCGCTCAAAAAAAAAAACGCTTCACTTTGAACTTTTAAAATAGAAATTGCAGTACCCAAAAAAAACGCCAGGGGCGCCACATTTTTTCAGCAAGTCCGCTGGGCCTAGACCTATCCATGGGTGGTCGCCGAATTCCCATGCACCGCTGCGTTCTCGAACTAGCTCAAAAATGCCGTTTTTCAAAAGTGGTAGATGGCTCTTAACCTAACCCTAACCCTAACCCTAACCCTAACCCTAACCCTAACCCTAACCCTAACCCTAACCCTAACCCTAACCCTAACCCTAACCCTAACCCTAACCCTGACCTATCCGTGGGTGGTAAAAGAATTCCCATGATCCACTCGGTTCTCGAACTAGCTCAAAAATGCCGTTTTTCAAAAGTGGTAGATGGCTCTTAACCTAACCCTAACCCTAACCCTAACCCTAACCCTAACCCTAACCCGAATTCCCATGCACCGCTGCGTTCTCGAACTAGCTCAAAAATGCCGTTTTTCAAAAGTGGTAGATGGCTCTTAACCTAACCCTAACCCTAACCCTAACCCTAACCCTAACCCTAACCTAACCCTAACCCTAACCCTAACCCTAACCCTAACCCTAACCCTAACCCTAACCCTAAACCTAACCGAGCCCAGCAAATAAAAAAGTAAAAAAAAATAAAAAAAAAAGATTAACTCTCTCGGCACTCTCCCATGTGCCGCTGCGCGGCACATGTTTGAGTGCCTTCTACTCAACCTAACCCAAAAAAAAAAAAAAATTGGTTTTAAGTAGTTATTTTCTCGGCCTAGGAAGGGGCTAGAAACATAATTCCTGCAGATTCAGGATCGGACCGAGCCCAGCTAAAAAAAGGTAAGAAAAAAAAAAAAAAAAAAAAAAAAAAACCCTAACCCAAACAATTTGACCCAGTGAATGGGTCATGACATGACTTGAGCCAACACAGACTACCCGATCGACTACCAGACAACTTCACCAAACCAAGTAAGTGCAATAACAACTTCACCAAACCAAGTAAGTGCAATAACCGCCTCTCCATGCATCCCGCCATCTTAAAAAAGAAAAAAAAAAAAAAAAAAAAAAAAAATTGAAATTTCAAATTTAAAAAAAAAAAAAAAAAAAAAAAAAAAAAAAAAAAATTCTAATTTAAAAAAAAAAAATTACAAAATTTCTAAGTCCCCCACCACCACCAAACGACTCAAAATGGCCTAAAACGTGCTCCAATACACTTTCTATGGGGACTCCACACTTTTAACCAATTTTCACAAAATTTTCTGAAATTTTTCTAAGTATTTTTACATTGGAGTCAACGGTAGCTATGTGAAGGAAGTGAGCTACAACTCCAAAACTTCGCACACATGTAGATGGAGCCCAGAAAACCTTCGACACCAAGAAAAAAAAAAAAAAAAAAAAAGGTAACACCCCTTTTTCCCGCGTTTAGTGAAAAACTTCAAATGCGATTTTCTATACCAAAACAAGCCACCAGGTGCCCAAAATTTGGCACAAAGGTCCGCCTCATTAATACCTACCAACCATAGGAACCTTGTTCCCATGATCCGACCTCAGCTCCCGTGAGGTCGATTATAGCTGTTTTCCCATGTTAAAAAAAGTTGCCACTAGGGGCGCCAAATTTCTAGGGGATGAAGAGGGGCCCAAGGGCTACCACTGGTACTATCCCAAATTCCCATGCACCGCTCAAAAAAAAAAACGCTTCACTTTGAACTTTTAAAATAGAAATTGCAGTACCCAAAAAAAACGCCAGGGGCGCCACATTTTTTCAGCAAGTCCGCTGGGCCTAGACCTATCCATGGGTGGTCGCCGAATTCCCATGCACCGCTGCGTTCTCGAACTAGCTCAAAAATGCCGTTTTTCAAAAGTGGTAGATGGCTCTTAACCTAACCCTAACCCTAACCCTAACCCTAACCCCTAACCCTAACCCTAACCCTAACCCTAACCCTAACCCTAACCCTAACCCGAATTCCCATGCACCGCTGCGTTCTCGAACTAGCTCAAAAATGCCGTTTTTCAAAAGTGGTAGATGGCTCTTAACCTAACCCTAACCCTAACCCTAACCCTAACCCTAACCCTAACCTAACCCTAACCCTAACCCTAACCCTAACCCTAACCCTAACCCTAACCCTAACCCTAACCCTAAACCTAACCGAGCCCAGCAAATAAAAAAGTAAAAAAAAATAAAAAAAAAAGATTAACTCTCTCGGCACTCTCCCATGTGCCGCTGCGCGGCACATGTTTGAGTGCCTTCTACTCAACCTAACCCAAAAAAAAAAAAAAATTGGTTTTAAGTAGTTATTTTCTCGGCCTAGGAAGGGGCTAGAAACATAATTCCTGCAGATTCAGGATCGGACCGAGCCCAGCTAAAAAAAGGTAAGAAAAAAAAAAAAAAAAAAAAAAAAAAACCCTAACCCAAACAATTTGACCCAGTGAATGGGTCATGACATGACTTGAGCCAACACAGACTACCCGATCGACTACCAGACAACTTCACCAAACCAAGTAAGTGCAATAACAACTTCACCAAACCAAGTAAGTGCAATAACCGCCTCTCCATGCATCCCGCCATCTTAAAAAAGAAAAAAAAAAAAAAAAAAAAAAAAAATTGAAATTTCAAATTTAAAAAAAAAAAAAAAAAAAAAAAAAAAAAAAAAAAATTCTAATTTAAAAAAAAAAAATTACAAAATTTCTAAGTCCCCCACCACCACCAAACGACTCAAAATGGCCTAAA
>NC_082394.1:40000-152500 GCF_031168955.1 Gadus macrocephalus
AAAAAAAAAAAAAAAAAAAAAAAAAAATTAATGAATTTCCCCATTAAAAAAAAAAAAAAGAAAAAAGACTTGAAATGGCCTAAAACGTGCTCCTAGACACTTTCTGGGGGAACTTATTTTTTTACTAACAAATTTTGTTGACTCCACACTTAGAAAAAAAAAAAAAAAAAAGGAAAAATCCATTTTCTATACCAAAACAAGCCACCAGGTGGCCAAAACTTTGCACAAAGGTCGGCCTCATAAAATCCTACCACCCAACCCCAACCATGATCCCATGATCCAACCCCTTCCCCCGTGAGGTCGATTTTAAAAGTCGTCCAATGTTAAAACTTGGGGCTCCAAATTGCTCCAAATTTATAGGGGATGTAGAGGGGACCAAGGGCTACCACTGGCACTATTCAGAATTCCCATGATCCACTCGAAAAAAAAAACGCTTCACTTTTAAACTTGAAAATCGAAATTGCAGTACCCAAAAAAAACGCCAGGGGCGCCACATTTTTTGAGCAAGTCCGCTGGGCCTAGACCTATCCGTGGGTGGTAAAAGAATTCCCATGATCCACTCGGTTCTCGAACTAGCTCAAAAATGCCGTTTTTCAAAAGTGGTAGATGGCTCTTAACCCTAACCCTAACCCTAACCCTAACCCTAACCCTAACCCTAACCCTAACCCTAACCCTAACCCTAACCCTAACCCTATCCATGGGTGGTCGCCGAATTCCCATGCACCGCTGCGTTCTCGAACTAGCTCAAAAATGCCGTTTTTCAAAAGTGGTAGATGGCTCTTAACCTAACCCTAACCCTAACCCTAACCCTAACCCTAACCCTAACCCTAACCCTAACCCTAACCCTAACCCTAACCCTATTTTCTCGGCCTAGGAAGGGGCTAGAAACATAATTCCTGCAGATTCAGGATCGGACCGAGCCCAGCTAAAAAAAGGTAAGAAAAAAAAAAAAAAAAAAAAAAAAAAAACCCTAACCCAAACAATTTGACCCAGTGAATGGGTCATGACATGACTTGAGCCAACACAGACTACCCGATCGACTACCAGACAACTTCACCAAACCAAGTAAGTGCAATAACAACTTCACCAAACCAAGTAAGTGCAATAACCGCCTCTCCATGCATCCCGCCATCTTAAAAAAGAAAAAAAAAGAAAAAAACTAATAAAAAAAAAAAAAAAAAAAAAAAAAAAAAAATGAAATTTCAAATTTATTTAAAAAAAAAAAAAAAAAAAAAAAAAAAATTCAAAAAAAAAAAAAAAAAAAAAAAAAAAAATTAATGAATTTCCCCATTAAAAAAAAAAAAAAGAAAAAAGACTTGAAATGGCCTAAAACGTGCTCCTAGACACTTTCTGGGGGAACTTATTTTTTTACTAACAAATTTTGTTGACTCCACACTTAGAAAAAAAAAAAAAAAAAAGGAAAAATCCATTTTCTATACCAAAACAAGCCACCAGGTGGCCAAAACTTTGCACAAAGGTCGGCCTCATAAAATCCTACCACCCAACCCCAACCATGATCCCATGATCCAACCCCTTCCCCCGTGAGGTCGATTTTAAAAGTCGTCCAATGTTAAAACTTGGGGCTCCAAATTGCTCCAAATTTATAGGGGATGTAGAGGGGACCAAGGGCTACCACTGGCACTATTCAGAATTCCCATGATCCACTCGAAAAAAAAAACGCTTCACTTTTAAACTTGAAAATCGAAATTGCAGTACCCAAAAAAAACGCCAGGGGCGCCACATTTTTTGAGCAAGTCCGCTGGGCCTAGACCTATCCGTGGGTGGTAAAAGAATTCCCATGATCCACTCGGTTCTCGAACTAGCTCAAAAATGCCGTTTTTCAAAAGTGGTAGATGGCTCTTAACCTAACCCTAACCCTAACCCTAACCCTAACCCTAACCCTAACCCTAACCCTAACCCTAACCCTAACCCTAACCCTAACCCAAATTTCTAGGGGATGAAGAGGGGACCAAGGGCTACCACTGGCACTATCCCAAATTCCCACGCCCCTCTTAAAAAAAAAAACGCTTCACTTTGAAGTTTTAAAATTGAAATTGCAGTACCCAAAAAAAACGCCAGGGGCGCCACATTTTTTGAGCAAGTCCGCTGGGCCTAGACCTATCCATGGGTGGTCGCCGAATTCCCACGCCCCTCTGTATGCTCGAACTAGCTCAAAAAAACCGTTTTTCAAAAGTGGTAAGATGCTCTTAACCTAACCCTAACCCTAACCCTAACCCTAACCCTAACCCTAACCCTAACCCTATGTGAAGGAAGTGAGCTACAACTCCAAAACTTCGCACACATGTAGATGGAGCCCAGAAAACCTTCCACACCAAAAAAAAAAAAAAAAAAAAAAAAGGTAACACCCCTTTTTCCCGCGTTTAGTGAAAAACTTCAAATGCGATTTTCTATACCAAAACAAGCCACCAGGTGCCCAAAATTTGGCACAAAGGTCCGCCTCATTAATACCTACCAACCATAGGAACCTTGTTCCCACGCCCCTCCCTCAGCTCCCGTGAGGTCGATTAAAGCTGTTTTCCCATGTTAAAAAAAGTTGCCACTAGGGGCGCCAAATTTCTAGGGGATGAAGAGGGGACCAAGGGCTACCACTGGCACTATCCCAAATTCCCACGCCCCTCTTAAAAAAAAAAACGCTTCACTTTGAAGTTTTAAAATTGAAATTGCAGTACCCAAAAAAAACGCCAGGGGCGCCACATTTTTTGAGCAAGTCCGCTGGGCCTAGACCTATCCATGGGTGGTCGCCGAATTCCCACGCCCCTCTGTATGCTCGAACTAGCTCAAAAAAACCGTTTTTCAAAAGTGGTAAGATGCTCTTAACCTAACCCTAACCCTAACCCTAACCCTAACCCTAACCCTAACCCTAACCACCGCTGCGTTCTCGAACTAGCTCAAAAAAGCCGTTTTTCAAAAGTGGTAGATGGCTCTTAACCCTAACCCTTAAACTACAGTTAAACAGTAATGGGACATTGCTCCACGGTGCGTGCACGCGCAACAGCGAGGGCTAGGGCTGAGATTTTCTTTGGAGCAAAGGAATGAGATTCAACCCAACTGATGATTGGGGGTTCGATTCCCTAGTGATGCAAGGTTTTTTCCTTTCATTTTGGACTGCACACACAACGCGAGTGACGGATACTCGCACAATGTACACACATCACTGTCTTACAATCTCTAGGCAACCGAAGTTTAAAGATTGTCAAGTGGTTAACTCTTGAATCGCATGTACTAAGACCTGATGGGTTAGTGGTCAGAGAACAACTCATTAACGCGGGGATAAGGGGTTCGATTCCTTAATGAAGCTAGCTTTTTTCTTTCATATTGGACTGGATGTTTGTATGCCATTTTGCGTAACTTGTAGTTTATGATGAAGAAATGTTACTGGGGTTAAGGTTAGGGTAACGGTAAGGGTAAGACACAAAGTGTTTTTGCAACACAATATTTCTTACAATAACAAAGTTCAAAGTTTTGATGACTCCAGTAGGAAACTTAAGATACCTAGAGAAATGCCTGAGTGCTCACAAAACATCAAGTCAGCAGTGTGGTACAGGGTGATCATTTCTGATATACAGTATGAAAGCTGAAACTATTAGCCAGGAGTGGGAAAGATGCAGACGCAGACGTGGGAAGCAATAAGACACACCAACACACAGTTGCCTGTTGCAAAGTGGTTCAGAGTTTAATATAAATAGTTAGGGTTAGCTGGTATGGGGTTATCTGGTATGGCTATAGTCTAATGTTAGCTTAGTTCGTGTTGTTTCACAAATGTCATTTGTAGAAATATAGCCTATCATCACAGACTGTAGGAATGTCACCCACCCTCCATCGCGTACGACACTGACGCTCGTAATCCTGTAGTGCAAGGGAGTTCGTGCACAGATCCCTGAGACAAACGGCTACGCGCACACATGCACACCCATAGCGAGTGACGTAGGACGTAAAGTCCCGCCCAGGTCGAAGTGGCGTCGATTTAGAGAGTCCCCCTCTGAGGCAGAGCGTTGTCCTGGTTGCGCAAATTTGTTTTCCCTTCCTGGCTCCCGATTGGCTCCTGACCGCACGCTGTTTGACCTATATTTTTAAAGTTTTTAAACTTGTTTACCGGTCCTGGCTCCCGATTGGCTCCTCAGAGTTAGGACCGCCCCCCTGTATACAGGCTGGAGCACTAGCAGGCTCCTCAGTCTCACAGCGTGTGTGTGTGTGTGTGTGTGTGTGTGTGTGTGTGTGTGTGTGTGTGTGTGTGTGTGTGTGTGTGTGTGTGTGTGTGTGTGTGTGTGTGTGTGTGTGTGTGTGCGATCGCGTCCGCGTCTCCTTCTCTCATTTCCATTGTATCACCACGGCTCTGTTATTTGAACTTTATGCACGGTTTGGTTTTGACTTTTGTACCTGATGAAGTCATTTTAATGACGAAACGTACGTGGTACTTGCTGCAACAGCGGAAAGATCTCTGAATGAATTCGGATTTTCCACTGGACCACACTCGTCTTTATTTAAACCTTCCACAACGAAAACAGCATCATATTTTTTGTCATTGCCTACCGTGGACCATGCCGACGCAGAACCACAGCGACGGGTGGACCGTGGTCCACCACGGACGCCGACCACACCGGGCCCGAGACCAGATGGACATCCCGGCTCTGGTGAGTCCACCCTATGGTCTCGAGCCACACATGACGCGTTCATACGCGTCCGTCGCGGACCCTCACGGTCGCGACTGGGCCCCCCGGGACCCTTCTCCGCGGGGCTGGGCTGCCCCCACGCGACCCGTCAGGGACTGGTCCCCCTTCGGATCGTCCCGACGGCCTCCCGGTTTCCCGTCCCAGGCCTGCGCTCCTGCCGCCCACGCGCGCTAGGCCTCAGGTCCCCAGGTCCCCAGCTCCCAGCGCTCCACGGACCCGGATTTCGCCGCCAAGAACCGGCTCGTCATGGCTGCCATCAAGGGGGCTCACCACCCCGCCAACGCCACCGGACCGGACCCCTTCCCCGTCATCTCCAGGCTGACCCAGGCCCTGATAGCTGCCATCCGCCTGATAGCTGCCATAGTTAATCGTGTTTGTAGCCTAACATCAGATGTAGTCTACTCATTGTTGCATGAGTGGTTACAAAAAATAAACATTCTGAGTATGCAAATGATTCTAAAGAGGTCTCTGTGCGTAGCCCCGCCTGCTCCAATGAACCAAGAAAGCCGGCTCCGTGACGAAGGGGAACATACCCCCTGGGTTTTAAACAGGCAAGATAGTGAAATTGTAAAAATTCAGTGTTACATTGAGCGCCACCCCCCTTGCAGGTCATTGCCGGGAAAAAGTCAGAATTAACAACTCAATTAATAACTCAATACCAGTTTAACTTCAGATTGATGTGGAACTGCGAACCGCGACATGGAGGAGAAAGGGATTGTTGCCCGCGATTGTCTACCGTCGGAGCCCCGCTGCCGAGGCGGTGGTGCCTCGGCAGCGGGCAGCGGGGTTCCGGCGGAAGACAAATCGCGGTCCTTAATCCCTTTCTCCTCCATGTCGCAGTTCAGTCTACTTCAGATTGATGTGGAAGAACCAGAGACGTCGGACACCCCGACGGAGTTGTTTGAGAGGATATTATGAATAAACGACTGCGTCTGGTACTCCGACGTCTCTGGTCCTTCCTCATCAATCTGAAGTTGCAGTTCAATCTGGACTTCAGAGAGTCAAAGCTAACGATTCTTCCCCCAATTCCTTCTCCACCATGGCTGAGAATCAATACAATGGGTCTCCACTTCGGCTGTTTCCCATTGCAAATTTGCTTCTGCCATGGTCGGAGGTTTGTGTCGGACTAGCTAAGCGGTGAAGAAACATGGTGGACATTGTGTTAACACCTCGTACGCGAGCTCCCCCCCCCCTCATTCTACATTGGAAAAACTTTCTCCAAACGCGTCATTTGACGTCAGGTCAGAAGAAATGTAAGGAGGACAGCTGGGCCAGGGTAGACTGGGTTAGACTGAGGGAAGAAAAAAAAACCTTTTTTATATTATAATAGCGATTTTATAATGATAGAACGCCGGTTTTGTATCAGCGAAGTATCCCTTTAACCCTCAACCTAAACCGTAACCTTAAATTATTACTAGTTAATATCAAGTGTAATCAATCAGGCACATCACACGCAATAACCCACCGTCACCAGAGACGGTGCTGTTGCTGTGCTTTCGACCTTCGGTTTCTGAAAGGCGAGGTGCTTGTACTTACTTGTGGGCAACCTGCTACCAGCATGAAGAGGACCTCCAGGCTCAGAGCCACCACGTCCGGCTCAGAAATCCTGAGAGTAGCACACAGGGCGGGCACCAGCCCAGCACGGGCCAGCTGGGAGCAGGACCGGTTAGTCTGGTGGGCAACGTTACCCAGAACCCGAAGGAGCTGGGAAACAAATGGAGGGTTAGTGTTAGTCTGGTTAGGGTTAGTCTGGTTAGGGTTAGGGTTAGTCTGGTTAGGGTTAGGGTTAGTCTGGTTAGGGTTAGTCTGGTTAGGGTTAGGGTTAATCTGGTTAGGGTTAGGGCCCAGTTTGGGTGATGCCATTTATTGATGTTTGTTTTATGTCTGCACGTGTGGGTTCGGGGGACTGTACATGATATGTAGCCTGGCTATTGCCGGACCAGCTCAATAGTAGATTGCACGTTGGTCTTGGGAAGCTGCTGTAATTTCAGCACAAGAGGCGTGATCACCGGGCCCAGTTCACATGACTCTGTCCGCAATTGGCTGCTTGCCGTCGCTTCCCTGTTGTCATCGTATTAAACCAGCCAATAACATTCCAGGGGGAAAAAGCCATATTGGTGATTGGCTCTCGTAAAAACGTATCGTAACTAGAAAGACATGTACTGCTCTTCTCCAGACCCTTCTGCAGGGCGAACTCAAATCGCCAGCAGACTGGGCAGGACAACCGAGTCTACATGATATGTCAAGTAAGGTTGATTCATCAGTGTCCCCAAGACATGAGATACAAAGGAGTTTTTATCTTTACCTGATAGCACTTACTGCATTTCAGCTTCAGCAGCACACTGACCAATGTATATAATGGAAGTTTTAGCAACTCATGTATAAGAAAGTACCAAACCTTTTTATGGCTTGATGAATGTTTAATTAAAGGTATGTTATAGAATTTTACTGCATTATACTCCGGAGTAGTACATAAGATCAGAGGAACAACTTTATGATAAACCTATGAAACACGCATAAAACATGTAGAATCAATAAGGCAGAATAATACTGTATCAATCATTTAGGTCTGGTGTGACTTGCAGATACGCCCAGAGCCTAAAACGCGTAGTTTGCTTGGGGTGTCGAAATTAAGTTTGTCCTCACGTTCATGTGAGGACACAGCTCATTAAAATGGGCATACATCAAAAATATTTGTCATGCAATTAAAACAATAAAAATACATAGCTCGTCAGCCAGTTCATTCATCTAATGGAGAATAGAATAGCACTTTCATGATAGGTCGGTAGAGTCCGTATGCGCTTTGTCGTGAAAAAGGTTACACAAAATCTGCTTCACGTTAAGTGGTGTTGTTGAGCTAAAAGTTGATCTAACAGATATTGAAGCGGTATTGTTGAGCTAACAGTTGATCTAACAGATATCGCTGTGTTTATACACTCATACGTTGCTATGTTTGTCTCTGCTCACCATTGTGTTGATTCCTTGAGAGAAAGGCAGGAGCTGGATCAGTTCTGGAACCAGGTTGAGATCCAGCAGCGCAGTGCAGAGCTCGCTGGAGTCAGCTGTATGCGAGCGAGTGACAGATTATATTCACTATAAGGGTATATTCACTACTGTTAGGGTTAGGTTAACCCTTACCCTAACTGGTGTAATGAGGCGCCATCACATTGCGGTCCAACCTGTTAGGTTGTTGAGGACCCAGGCGCTCTCCAGGGCCAGGGCCGGATGGGAAGGCAGTAAGGCCCGAGCAAGAGCGCACAACGCAGGCAGGAGGTCGCCCCCCTGGGAGCCCATGTCCCCCAGAGGACCAGACGAGAGCAGATTGCCCACAGAGCGCAGAAGTGGCCAGGAAGAAGAAATAGAAGTAGGGAAGAAATGAAATAAATCCGTTTAATAGCCACATCCCGAATCCTAATTTGAGAGATTACTGATTTGTCATTTTGCCACATTGTAAGGGGCTTCGATCAAATGGGAATAATGAACGGGAAACGATCAAAGAGTATGTTTTCTTCATATCCACCCCTTCCTCACCAGTTCCATGCCTTCTTCTTTGGTGCCTTTAGAAACAGCAACCCCTAGGGCCACTAATAGAGAACTGTACCTTGACAGGGTCCCGTCAGCTCTCCGGGCAGAGCTGGGTTAAGAAAACAAAAGGCAGATTAAAGAAAGCCATATCATATAGATTACATAACTGGATCACTACTAGGAATATACAAATCCTAAAAGATAGCACTGGACACCATTCAGAGCGGAAAATACCCACAAGTCAATAGGGCAACGATTAACAGGATTATTGGAATGAAATTGGGAATGGGAGTGGGAATAAACATCTGTGGTGCTTCTCTGGCGGTGGGAGACCCCGACCTGCAGGTGAGGTAGTGAAGACACCAAGCACACTCGATGGCCGGAGCCAGGCCGAACTGGGGGTCAGGGGACAGCACAGACCTCAGGAGTGAAGGCAGGCCTGAGGCTAGCACCGCCCTGCAGAAGGAGAGAACAGCACCCTGAGTCACGGCCACGCCCTATGAAGCGCCCCTGAATGCGGTGGAGAATACGGGAAGTTCTGCTGCAGGACTCACGGTGTTATCTTCTCCGCTGCGTCCTTCGCCTGAAGCAGCTGGGAGAGAGTGAAACCTACGGCTTCCACTACGGCTAGGTTGGAACGCTGGCTCTGGACACACACACACACACACACACACACACACACACACACACACACACACACACACACACACACACACTTACAATTCTAAGACATAATTTCTCTGTGTTTGGTGCACTTGGCCACTGACTGTCAGCTTGGTGCTTTGGCCGGACAGGTAGGTGAGCAGGTAAGGGGTGGCGGGCACACAAGCCAGGGTCACGTTGGGCTGGTGGGACTGGGACAGCTCGTGGAGACACTGGAGGGCCAGCAGACACCACTGAGCCTGGGAGCCACTCAGGAGCCCTACTAGTAGATGCATGCTGTTCTCATGCCTGGAAGAAGTGCACACACACACACCGTTTTCTAACTGTACTCACTCCCTGCCCTGCCACTGACTAATCAGTTACTCACTCCCTGCCCTGCCACTGACTAATCAGTTACTCACTCCCTGCCCTGCCACTGACTATCAGTTACTCACTCCCTGCCCTGCCACTGACTAATCAGTTACTCACTCCCTGCCCTGCCACTGACCAATCAGTTACTCACTCCCTGCCACTGACCAATCAGTTACTCACTCCCTGCCCTGCCACTGACCAATCAGTTACTCACTCCCTGCCCTGCCACTGACCAATCAGTTACTCACTCCCTGCCCTGCCACTGACCAATCAGTTACTCACTCCCTGCCCTGCCACTGACTATCAGTTACTCACTCCCTGCCCTGCCACTGACTAATCAGTTACTCACTCCCTGCCCTGCCACTGACCAATCAGTTACTCACTCCCTGCCCTGCCACTGACCAATCAGTTACTCACTCCCTGCCCTGCCACTGACCAATCAGTTACTCACTCCCTGCCCTGCCACTGACTATCAGTTACTCACTCCCTGCCCTGCCACTGACCAATCAGTTACTCACTCCCTGCCCATCCACTGACTAATCAGTTACTCACTCCCTGCCCTGCCACTGACTATCAGTTACTCACTCCCTGCCACTAACTATCAGTTACTCACTCCCTGCCCTGCCACTGACTAATCAGTTACTCACTCCCTGCCCTGCCACTGACTATCAGTTACTCACTCCCTGCCCTGCCACTGACTATCAGTTACTCACTCCCTGCCCTGCCACTGACCAATCAGTTACTCACTCCCTGCCCATCCACTGACTAATCAGTTACTCACTCCCTGCCCTGCCACTGACTATCAGTTACTCACTCCCTGCCACTAACTATCAGTTACTCACTCCCTGCCCTGCCACTGACTAATCAGTTACTCACTCCCTGCCCTGCCACTGACTATCAGTTACTCACTCCCTGCCCTGCCACTGACTATCAGTTACTCACTCCCTGCCACTGACTAATCAGTTACTCACTCCCTGCCCTGCCACTGACCAATCAGTTACTCACTCCCTGCCACTAACTATCAGTTACTCACTCCCTGCCACTGACTATCAGCCACACCTGTGACCAATCCCCTTTCCTTTGTTCAGAGACGACGAACACTCTGAGAGCTGTGCCTTCGAACTCCTTGGGCCTCTTCGGATTGTCAAATGACCTTACCTTTATGCCTTTCCTTAACCTTTATGACAAACAACATCGGATCAAGGAGATATGAAAAGGGGCTTCCTTTCAAATATAGGAAAAAACACCTGTTTAAAATGAATTTGACTCGAGTGCGACGGCAGGTATTGCTGACCTCTAGCGTCTGTAGCGTGAAACTACATTTTTCCGAAGATGGACTACAACAAGCGCTCTTCTTGTATTGATTTCAATCAAGTTGTCGCCAACAGTTACAATCACCAAGGTCAGACTTGGCCAACGGGAACATTTTAGGACACTTGAATCCCAATTCACATGTGAAAAAAAAATAGGCTAAACTTATGTTGATGTTGAAATGAACTGCCCCCGGTAGTTTTTCCTAAATATGAGGTTGGCATTTTATTTTCTTACGTATATTTTGTGCTTACTAACCAGCAATAAATTAATTAATTTCTGGAATTCGAATCCATTATTATAAATTTTCTTTTCTTCTTTTCTTCTGCTTTACCTCGTCTCATCCGTCTTCGCGTAAAGTCGTTAAACTTTGTTGGTGGCCGGTTGCTTTAAATGTTGCCGCCGTAAAGCTTTATGGGATACCAATATCTCCTTTCCTTTTGTAAAGGTTGCTCAGGTGTAAGCTATGATAAAGGAGGGTTAAAGATGCATTGAGGCTGTCACACCAAATTTGTACCGGGTGCCAAATTTGTACCGCCAACGTAGCCAGGCAACGGACAACAGAATACGTAAGGGGTTGTCCGTTGCCAGGCAGGTTTAAAAAAACAATCGCGCTCATGTTGCCAAAGACGAAATAACATAATACAGATGAGCACCTTTCCTAAGCATTTGAAGAATTCGAACCATAGAGCACTATAGAGCTCGTAAGTCCGCCCCTTCCGGGAGACCCGCAACATGGCCTTTAAGGTCCCAAACATTGATTTAAAATTCAATGCTTTAATACCACTCTTATCATATTCTTATCTAACTGTGGTTTTCTGATATAATGGGTGTTATTTCTCCAAAGAAACTGGAATATAATTGAGTTGTTTTTTTAACATTAGCGGAAGAGACATAAAGGGAGTTACATGATATGCTGCTGTGGATAAACCTTCTGTTTTAGAAAGAATAGCTCTACCAAAAATAGTGAGAGGTCTCTGCTTAGCCAGCGACTAAGAGATTGTTTCTCAATGAATTATCTCTTAAACGGTTAGAAAAATTAACATCTTCCCTTCTGATGGCATTTTTAGACAAAACTATTCCTAGATATTTCACTTCGGGTTTAACCTTGATTGAAGAAATGGTGGAATCTGTAGAAGAATGAATGGGAAGTAGCTCACATTTTTTAATGTTAAGGGATAATCCAGATGCTTTCGAGAATACTGAGACTGAATTAAGGGAAACATCTACCATCAATTTTTTTCTTTTAAAGGATTGCTGTGTCCGCGATTTAACTAATTGTATATTCCTTATCGAATATTGAAATACCATGCAAAGTCGGGTTGTTTTTGATGAGCATAACAAGCGATTGGGGCGTCTGAGGCATCTGGATCACACCATTATTCTTCTGTCAACATTCACCATGCGCTCTGATTGGTTGAATGTGATGCACGCTGCAAGGAGCGTCGGAACGTGCAAACCAAACAAAACCCGGAAAAGGGAAGTAGGCCACCCAACTGCCCAATGTGAGAGTGAAGTTAGTCAGGTAACTCCGTGAATGAAAAATACTTTACAATTCAAATAAATCTTTGCGCATCGTGTATTCTTTTGTGATAGTCGTAGGGCTTGATTTTGCATTCCGCCAACGGTGTGTTTTCCCACATTGAATAAATAGTACGAGGCGTTATCAGCGCTGTAGTGGGTTTGGGTTAGTGGTTAAAAACACATCCACTGTTATGTTTGGGAGCTGGAGTTTCCTCCCGACCTCTCTCACTCCGATGAGGCGAAGACTGTCGATGCACAGCGATCTGTGATAGTTAGGGTTAGTAGTATAGTATATCTGTGATAGTATGATAACTTGAACGATCTTCCACTGCGTCTGGATTGTCAGGTATGATGAAGAGGAGGGTTCATTTAAATCAAATGGTGTAAACCGTTTCTGGACAGGACTGAAGTTCCCCTGTTTGGCATACTGTCATTGTAAATGCTTTCTTATCTGCTTCATGCCCTTGATTTCAAACGTATTGTTGTTGTTTTTTGTATTATTGTTATTGTTCTTCGGTGTATTTGCTTTGTTTATACTGTTTGGTAATCAATGATACAAACAGCGACGTTGTCTTGTTTTGCTGTCAGGGTCTGGATTTCCCCACCGCCTTCCTGTGGGTTTCTGTGAAATGACCTGACATCGATGCCCCTTGTTTCAGTGTCATTTGGCAATGGCGAGAATAGCTTGGTATCAAGAGAAGGTACATTAAGATTGATAGTGGAACGTATGGTTGTTGTTTTTCAATGCCAGATCATGATTGAAATGTTATTCAATAATCTCTGCAATAGATCGGGGCGTACGATCAGCAAGTATGGGAGAAATCTCTGGAGAAGGCTGAGCTTAATGTAAGGAAACTCATCAAACGACTATATTTGCTAACTACACTAATGTTAATTTCCATAAAATAATTTGTCCTCCCATCAATCCTAACTATTCTTAATTTCCTAGGACATCGACAGCAAACCAATGAAGACTGGCCACATCAAGCCAGATCTTATCGATGTGGATCTGGTCAGAGGTGATTATCATCAGCATATCTGTATTTTACTCAAGACAGAGAGTTAGAATAGCTTCATAATCTAAAGCTAACAATGATAGATTGATGAAAGATATGTATAATGAATACAAACAGATTATTACGAGGTAACCAAGGTATCATAAAGGATCAGTGTAATATATGAATGCCTTATGATTTGTACAAGCAAACCTGGAAGTATGGCGCAATGGGAGCAGGGTCGGTTCAGATGTTGATAGGGCTGAAACAAAGTGTGTGGAAAAGGTTCATAACAATGTAACGTGTTGAGGGCTGCAATAAGTTTCAGGCCTAAAATGGGTTCATGACATGGTTACAAACTATTTTAGGATGTTGATGCATTGTACTTTTATTTTTGCATCTGCGTTGCAGATTGTAAATGTACATGTTCCATGTAAAGTTTTAGTAGTTTTCACTTTTAGTTTACATTTGTATGCCTTTTTTCTATTACGGTCCCGTACTTTCTGCTACCACACCCGCTCATCCTGTGAGGGATCCATAGAGTACCATTTTATTAGACGTGTTCATTCAGGCACATTGAAGCTCAACCCCAGTCAGACGTGTCTCTGTGTTTGGGCCCTGCCAGGATCTACGTTCAGCAAGGCCAAGCCAGAGAGCCCCTGGGCGTCTCTGACCCGCAAAGGCCTCGTCCGGGTGCTCCTCTTCCCCTTCTTCTTCCGCTGGTGGACCCAGGTCACCTCCACACACGTCTCCTGGTGCATCCTGCTGCTCTACTTCATGCAAGGTAGGCTGTGCTCTCCCGGGGGCATCCTGCTCATGCTGAACCTGGAACAATGTTTACTACCATTAAAGTTGAAGAACCGGTATCTGTTCCCTCCCTCTGATTGGTTGGTGTCCAACGGCTGCTGAGTTCTTCTGGTTCGAGTTGGGCTGTCTCTTGTTGAGGCCTACTGTAGTCAAGGGCATTGAAATCACAGCAGCGACAGCTTTAGGAAACAAGCAAGTCTTGGAATAATGTAAAAGTCCAATTGATGATCGTTGATCTGGAAAATATGTGAAGTAAGAAAAAAAGGAAATACATACTTAACCATCAGCCAAATGTGTGCTCTTTGTTAGAGACTTTAATCCAAAGTGTTTGATGGACAGTCTGGGGAATATGTTTTAAACATTGCTACCCCTTGTGGGAATCAAACCTAACTCATACAATAAAATACAATACAAACTTTATTTTAATAGCGCCTTCCTGGCAAAGTTGTAATACAACCAGCTTAACAGAACAGTTAAAAATACAGCTGTACAATTTTAATACAAAAGTAAAGTGAAAATAACTGAAGATATAAGTAAAACGATAGTAAAAAATATATATATGATAGGAGAGCATTACAATAATCAAGCCTGCTAGTAATAAAAGCATGCATTAGTCTCTCAGTATCTGCCTGAGAGAGAAACGGTTGCACTTTAGCAATATTTCTAAGGTGATAGAAAGGGGTTTTCGTTACATTACTGATGTGAGATTTAAAATTAAAATCAGGGTCTAGAATCACACCAAGATTTTTTACTAGGGGCTTAGTCTAAAACAGTGCCAAAGAGGCCAACCTCGGGCTTTATTCTGTTTATAAGGATGTCATGATCAACTGTGTCGAAAGCAGCACTTAAGTCTAGTACTAATATTGAGAGTTTCTTGTCATCCATGTTCATTGTTTGGTCATAAACAGCTTTAACTAGCGCTGTCTCAGTGCTGTGGTGAGGACGAAAGCCGGATTGAAACTCCTCAAATAAACAGTTTTGATGTTAATAATCATTTAACTGTTTATATACTTCTAAAAACAGTAGGTATGAAATTGGCCTAAAATTGTTTAGCACTGAAGTATCAAGATTACTTTTCTTTGAGAGGTTTCACAATAGCAGTTATAGCGACATGGGGAAAATAACAGTCAGTAGTGAGTGATTTACAATTGCTAACTCTTCAACCTCTAGACAACTAAACCCAGTTTTTAAGAAGGTGGTGGGGATAGGGTCAGGTGAGCAGCTCAATGTTAATTGATTGAACATTGAGAAGTGCCATATCAACTTTTTCTATTCATTATGTTTGAGTGCAGGACGCGGAACATTCACTGGGATGGCGATCCATTGGCTCCTATTCTGACTAGATAAGGAAAAAATATTCGACAGATTGACCCCATTGGCCTGACGTAATCTTTTCTTCCTGGTTGTCAGTACAGGAAAGGGACACCAGGGGGTGCTAGTAGGTTGTTCTTACTCTGGAAGACTGTATTCCACTGGCAGTGGGCTGGGGGAGAGGGAGGGAGTCATTCATGCTAGTGTAATGCCTTGCTCAACCAGCTGGGCAGGACCACAGAACCTAGTCTTCATGTCTTGCCTCCCCCCTCCCGCCCACCCCACCATCAGTGGCGGCGGTGGTTCTGTACCTCCAGCTGCCCACGGCCGGGGCCAGCGATCTGTTGGAGCCCGTGTGTCTGATGCTGCTTCTGGGGACGGTGCACTGCCAGATCGTCTCCACAGAGTCCAACCGCACCATCGCCAACAACAGCCCCGCCTCCACCGCCAGCCCCGCACGCCGGAGGAGGTGGGTCTCCGCACGCACACACACACACACACACACACACCCCCCCACCCCCCCAGCCCCCCACCCCCCCAGCCCCCCAGCCCCCCACCCCCCCAGCCCCACAGGCCCCCCCACCCCCCCACCCCCCCAGGCCCCCCCAGCCCCACAGGCCCCCCCACCCCCCCAGCCCCCCAGGCCCCCCCAGCCCCACAGGCCCCCCCACCCCCCCACCCCCCCAGCCCCACAGGCCCCCCCAGCCCCCCAGCCCCACAGGCCCCCCCAGCCCCACAGGCCCCCCCAGCCCCCCAGCCCCACAGGCCCCCCCAGCTCCACAGGCCCCCCCAGCCCCCCAGCCCCCCACCCCCCCAGCCCCACAGGCCCCTCCTGGACCCTGGACCCCCACACTGCTGCCTATGAGCTTAATGAACCAGAGGTGTTTGTGGGCTGAAGGCCGTGGAAGAGCAGAGGAGCCAAGAAGGCGGAGGAGGGGGAGACCGGAGGAGAGGCGGAGCAGAAGGCTCGGCCGACGGAGGACTGCGGGCGGCCGCCCTACAGAGCCGAGGTAGGCGCTGTCAATCACACCCAGCCGTCAATCAGATTCACCAGGGTGGCTGTCTGTCCGTCCACACTGCACGATGATGATGTTTTAGTTCTCATTCATTGATGACCACTAGAGGACAGAAAAGGTCCACAGAGCTCCTGAGTATACCACTGACTTCTCTTCCTCTCCCATGCTCCTGTTTATTCTCAGTACAGTAGTTCCAATGATAACCATGTCATGATCATCGCCATGGAGACATACAATAACAAGGGGTTGGAATCACAGACGCTTAAAGGACTCGAGGCATGAGAGGAAGAGATTGTTGCTAGAAGCATTCAGCATTGAGACAGGTCCACCTCAACCTGCTCATTGAGACCAGGGGGTACCCCTCCACCTCAACCTGCTCATTGAGACCAGGGGGTACCCCTCCACCTCAACCTGCTCATTGAGACCAGGGGGTACCCCTCCACCTCAACCTGCTCATTGAGACCAGGAGAGGTACCCCCTGGTCTCAGTGAGCTGGTTGAGGTGGAGGGGTCCCCCCTGGTCTCACTGGGACCAGGGGGGTCCCCTCTGGTCTCACTGGGACCAGGAGGGGTCCCCCCTGGTCTCACTGGGACCAGGAGGGGTCCCCCCTGGTCTCAGTGAGCAGGTTGAGGTTGAGGGGTCCCCCCTGGTCTCAATGAGCAGGTTGAGGTGGAGGGGTCCCCCCTGGTCTCACTGGGACCAGGGGGGTCCACTCTGGTCTCACTGGGACCAGGAGGGGTCCCCCCTGGTCTCACTGGGACCAGGAGAGGTACCCCCTGGTCTCAGTGAGCAGGTTGAGGTTGAGGGGTCCCCCCTGGTCTCAATGAGCAGGTTGAGGTGGAGGGGTCCCCCCTGGTCTCACTGGGACCAGGAGGGGTCCCCCCCTGGTCTCACTGGGACCAGGGGGGACCCCTCTGGTCTCTCTGGGACCAGGAGGGATCCCCCCTGGTCCCAGTGAGCAGGTTGAGGTTGAGGGGTACCCCCTGGTCTCACTTGGGTCCTCCTGCAGAGCAGCAAGAGGAAGTCGGGGTTCCGGGCGTCGGACGAGCTCTCTACGGACGAGGAGGAAGAGGCGAGGGACGCCCAGGCCCCAGCGGCACCCAGCCTGCCGCCGTCCTCCAGCAGCCTGAGGAAGAGGGGCCCTCACAGGCTCCCCAAAGCCCCCCCCAGACCCCAGGTAGGTCCAGGTCATCCCCTGGTTCCACTTACTGTGCTGAACTACCGGCCGTACACCACACCAGGTAGTTCTACTGGTGGCAGCACAGAGCTGGACCTCAAGCTGCCAGGGCCAAAGTGAAGCCTTGCTTCATGCTTCGTCACGGAGATATTATCTAAGAGCGGAGGAAGCGTTCAGAAGGGGATTTTAGTTTGTGTTACACACTTAAACGCTTACAGACCCCAGCCTCTAACAACATGAATGATCGCAACAAATATGAAGCGAAAGACAGTGAAACGCCCCTGGTCACCCAGAGGTCACCCAGAGGTCAGCTGGTCTGCCGTCAGACAAGAGATATTCATCAAGTTCTTCATTCTCATGATCCATACCAAGGATCAGGGACATGAATCCTCTCCAACACGCCTATGGTGGTGTCTTCTGTGGCCACAGGAAGGAGGAGGAGGAGCAGGAGCAGGAGGAGGAGGAGGAGGAGGAGTCGAGGTTACAGTGGCCAATGAGGGCAAGGCCAAATCCCGGGAACTGGACCGCCTGAGGCCGCCCCCCGGGGACTCCCGCCTCGCCTCCGACACGGATGACACCATGTGGGAGGAGCTTCTGCAGGGGCCTGACTCCGCCTCCAGCGGCAGCAGCGAGGGCGAGGGGCGCCACAACGTGGGCGTGGCGTTCCCGGCCTCCTCCGCCGCGCTGAGCAGCGATGAGGAGAACCTGCAGCAGGGCATCGCTGGGGTGAGTCTCTGGTTCCCCCGAGTCCTTTAACGCTGGGGTGAGTCTCTGGTTCCCCCGAGTCCTTTAACGCTGGGGTGAGTCTCTGGTTCCCCTGAGTCCTTTAACGCTGGGGTGAGTCTCTGGTTCCCCTGAGTCCTTTAACGGGTCCACGTGGTCCTTTAACGCTGGTGGAATTATCTCCTAAAGAGACTTGGCAAATGTAATAAAACCGTAGTAAATGAACCTATATAATGAAATACTAAAAGATGTAAAAAAAATTACTCAATATAGATTAAACAATACTTACATAATTTTTGTTTTAGTAAACATAGTTTAATGATGTTCAGTATTGAGTAAATCACTATGCCAGTCACCCTTATAGACTATCTACTATCTTCTTCTTATGCCATCATAAGAAGAAGATAATAGAGATCCTTTGTAGCTAGACCACGGACGAAAATACTCCCCACCTCCTGACTTTTACGATCCTGCATTTAATGTTCAAATGCTACACCTATATGTGGAGCTCTTTAATTGTGTGTGTGTGTGTGTGTGTGTGTGTGTGTGTGTGTGTGTGTGTGTGTGTGTGTGTGTGTGTGTGTGTGTGTGTGTGTGTGTGTGTGTGTGTGTGTGTGTGTGTGTGTGTGTGTGTGTGTGTGTGTGTGTGTGTGTGCTGTCCTGTCCTGTCCTGACCGCAGGGCCAGCTGTCCTGGCTGCAGCCCTGCCACCCGTCCCGTGACCGCGTCAGTGCCATATTCTGGGAGAAGGGCGAGTGCAAGAAAGCAGACATGTCAGTATTGGAGATCAGTGGGATCATCCTGACACGGGTACACCACCGCTGCCAGCGCACGCCGTCCGCACACGCTCCCAGCACCCCTACTCACCTCACCTCCACCCCTACTCACCTCACCTCCACCCCTACTCACCTCACCTCCACCCCTACTCACCTCACCTCCACCCCTACTCACCTCACCTCCACCCCTACTCACCTCACCTCCACCCCTACTCACCTCACCTCCACACAGTCAACACGCTCCCAGCACCCCTACTCACCTCACCTCCACCCCTACTCACCTCACCTCCACCCCTACTCACCTCACCTCCACCCCTACTCACCTCACCTCCACCCCTACTCACCTCACCTCCACACCGTCAACGATATTATAGCTCAACCGCAGCTGGGGCCACCATGGGCTACACACAGTGTACGACACCCTGGCAGAAATACTATTACTACTGTAGTATTGCTTCCTGTGTTGTGTCCTGTAGTGGCGCGAGTACCGGAAAACGATACTCAAGAAAAAGTACAATTACTCCCATAACAAATTGGAGTACTTGTACTGTCACGGAGGGCACCAATTAACGGACCTCGAACTGAATTCACATCCCACCTTCTCTTTCCTTTCTATCGATTTTTCTTTCCTCTGTAGTGCTTCATCTGTGGACAGAATAAGTCCAAAACAATAAATAAGTGAGGCGTTTAACAGTAGCCAGTAGCCAGTAGCCATTCACCTCTCTTCCATCTCTACATGGTGCCCTCTGCTGTCGGGCGGTTCCTCCCACCCGACACTCAGTCCCTGCATTCAGAGCAGACTAGTAGTAAGGAATGATAGGAATGGCAAATGAGGCCAAGTAGAAAGAAGATTATTTTATAAAAAATATACCAGTTAACATCAAGTTGCACAAAATGGTTGTGGAACAGCCTACCAGAAGAACAAAGGGCATCCCAATCTGTCAATATCTTAACTTTGTAGTTGTCCTGTCTAGCTCCCTTCCTATCGAGGACTGGGTCATCGTTTTGTTCTAAATCTAACCCTGCGGTTCCCAATTTTTTACCTTTTCTTTCATTTTATTTCTGGCACTTGTGTCATGTCCCCTATAAAGCACCGAGCGCTACATTGATGACAACATTGATGCCCCCCCAGGTGAAGGCAGTGGAGCAGGGCATGGGCTACCTGATGCTGGCGGGCCTGGTGACGGCCACGCTGGCCCTCCTGCCCTACGCCTTCCGGCTGGGCCAGCAGCTGGACCTGTCCAGTCTGACCCTGCTGACCCCCGCCCGGCTGTGGGGCGCGGCCGCGGGGCCGGCCGACGCCACCGCCTGCGCCTTCTTCCTCATCGTCACTGTGGAGAAGTTCTGCCTCGCCGGTCTCTTCTTCTTCATGACGTGCGTGGCGGAGCGGACGTACAGACAGGTGAATGGAGAGACCACACCAGGAACGGCCTTGTTCCAGTAGTTACTGGGTTGGGGACAGGTACTGGCCACAGCCCAGTGAGAGACCACACCAGGAACGGACCAAAGCAACTACTGGAAGAATCGTTTGGGGGGACTTAACGTCCTGTTCATGGCTTGACATGAAACTAGGCATCCCGAACCCTCGTGTATCGGAACAGCTTCTTTAAATTCATGTAGCAGAAAGATTCGAAAACATCTTTGACACTCTTTCAGGGGAACTATAGTTCGCTATGCTTCCGGTTGTGACAGTGGGAAAGTTACACAGAGTGCGAGCACAATTAATAACTCTCTATCTATATTTCTTTTCGACGGCAGAGGCTGCTCTTTGCCAAGCTGTTCAGCCACCTCACCTCTGCACGCAAGGCTAAGAAGTCTGAGATCCCCCACTTCAGACTGAAGAAGGTCCAGAACATCAAGATGTGGCTCTCTCTACGCTCCTTCCTCAAGGTTAGTCTCGATGAGTTTAGGGTTAGGGGTTAGGGTTAGGGTTAGGGTTTCACAGCCTTCCGGTCATGACCAGACTGGGGATCACCTGTTGTGCATATGGAATGAATTATAACAGGGAATCTACACTGGAACTGTGTAATGTGTATTCATACAGCTATGAATTAATCAAAGGGTTTCAAATATTTGGCTGTTCTAACATTTATTTGTTATCAGCTATTCCAGCTATATAAAATAAGATGGCAAATTTGGGTTCCAAGAATGTTTACACCTAAAGATGGGATTCAATGCTGTATGTCCTGTTTTTAAAGTGCTACTATTACATTTTGTTGCCAGTAGGGGGCAGCCAACCTCTTCTGCAGTATAGATCTCTGAAGAATAAGTCCCGCCTCCAAGGCTCCGGTTCCCTCGGTCAAATGTATACTGTCCATGGGAAATAACATGGTGCTTTTGAATGATAGTACATAACAAACTCTGATGACGAAACAGCTGTGTCACGTTTTGAACCACACACTTTTCCCACCTAGTTTCAACTAGGTTTTTGGATTATCTGTGCCTTTTTAAAGTAGCATTAATAATCGTTTATTACTTTAATAGCACGGAAAATCCAAAAACCCAGTCGAAACTAGATGGAAAAAGTGTGTGGTTCAAAGCATGATGCAGCTTTTACTTATACGCCACCTACAGAGTTTGTTATGTACGATCATTCATAAACGCCATGTTAATACCCATGGACATTTGACCGAAGGGACCGGAGCCTTGGAGGCGGGACGTTTTCTTCAGAGGTCTATAGTCCCCCCTCAGTTCCATTCAGAACTCTCGATTTGTTTTATAATGCAGAGAAGAGGACCCCAGCGCTCAGTGGATGTCATTGTGTCCACCATCTTCCTCCTGGCTCTTTCCATTTGCTTCATCATCTGTGCCCAGGTCAGTGCTATCTAATCGTAGGGGATATGAACGTAATAATGGGACATAACCGGTTGTTCCAATAGTGGCCCTGCCAGGAGACTAGATGATATCTTGCAGTTATTTTGAATAAACACACACAGAGTAGGCTGCTCTTTCGATATCATGTCCCTCTGCCCATACTGCAGCTGCTGCACAATTACAAGACCTTCCTGGACTCTGTTCTGAACTGGGAGCTGATGGTGTGGGCCTTCGCCCTGCTCCTCTTCCTCTTACGCCTTGCCACGCTGGGCTCGGAGACCAACAGCAAGTACAGCAACGCCTCCGTGCTGCTCACCGAGCAGGTAGATGGACAACCCTAACCCTAATCCTCACCCTAACCCTCACCCTAACCGGGCAGGTAGATGGACAACCCTAACCTTAACCCTAATCCTCACCCTAACCCTCACCCTCACCCTAACCGGGCAGGTAGATGGACAACCCTAACCTTAACCCAAATCCTCACCCTAACCCTCACCCTCACCCTAACCGGGCAGGTAGATGGACAACCCTAACCTTAACCCTAATCCTCACCCTAACCCTCACCCTCACCCTAACCGGGCAGGTAGATGGACAACCCTAACCTTAACCCTAATCCTCACCCTAACCCTCACCCTCACCCTAACCGGGCAGGTAGATGGACAACCCTAACCTTAACCCTAATCCTCACCCTAACCCGGCAGGTAGATGGACAACCCTAACGACTGAAATAACCATACTTTACCTTAAGTCTATTCTAGGGGTGTGAATCTTTGGCTTCATATGATTCGATTCGATTAACGATTCAGTAGTTGGCGATTCGATTCAAGGACAATTATTATTTTTTTAAACGATTCGATTCTGTAAACCACGATTCGATTCAGTAACTTTGAACCAAGATTCTATATCCGTGAAATAAACATGCAATAATGTGACACCCTGTCATGGTTAGATGTGTTGGAGCGTCTTGAACTAGGTGAAAAATCACTCAGGAGCCGACGAGAATTTTGGAAAAAGATGGGATCTTTTATTTTCCCAATTTAAGGCCCATAAGGCAATAAAAATAAAACGAAAATCAACAAAAAAAATCAACAAAAAGAAATCAACAAATTTAAACCCCGTTGACGCGGCACACATTCCCTAATACAAAGTCTAGACGAGACGCTGGTAAGACGAACATTTACGCTGTGTTAACATGTAACTTTTAAACTAAATAAACAAACCTGGAATTTGACAACGACATACTTGTTTGAATGGTTATTGCAACAGAACAGGTGACGTTAATGGTAAATGGTATTAAACAGAACGTTGTAATGATGGTACTTGCACGATTGTATTAAACTGCCGTAGCGTGCATGATAAATGACATGGTTGCTAAATGATTTTAAAACAGTAGGAAGGTAACGGAATACATAGTCAAACAAGACAAACACACACAGGCAACATTGACGGAAGCTATGCGCCCCGTCACACACCCCTTGTCAATTTTACCATTATTCTTTGCGAAGCCAAAATGCTTCCACACTTTGGATTTCAAGTTTGCTGGTGCATTAACAATCTCGCTGCCGCTCTCTGCCATGTTTGAAATGCACCAGTAGAGGGTGAGGGAGAAAAAAAACCTTGCAAGCTGACTAGCTGATGACAGAGTTACGGATTACCGAGCTGCACTTCACAAAATAAACGTGTAAACTAAGTCTTAAAACATTAATCATGATTGATTCATATGATTTAAAGCATTTGTATCGATTATTGGTGAAGCCAAAGCGATTCATTCTATTTATTTATTTTAGCAGATCGATTTAGTTGAATCGGTAGGACTGACAATCGATTCATCGATGCATCGCATGAATCGTTACACCCCTAGTCTATTCCCATCATAATCTGTTTTATTTTTTAAATCCCTTTCTCCTTCAGATTAATTTGTACCTGAGGATTGAGAAGAAGCCGAATAAGAAGGAGGAGCTGGTTCTGGTGAACAACGTGTTGAAGCTGGCCATGAAGCTGATGAAGGTCAGCATGCAGACACCAGAACTGCCCAACTTTCATGAACCACAACCAAAGCTGTATTTAAAGGCCCACTATGCAACTTCGGGCATTTCTTCGCTGTTTTCTTGGTTTTGGCACGCACATTTCTCTACACAACGCCCCCTACAGCTTCGTAGTAGATATTTCACAACACTGTCGTAACAACTCGTTGACGACCCTTCCCCATGCACTTCTACGCGAGCCATGTGCATTTGTTTTCAAAGAAGCCGGCGAATGCGTGGAGCCATGTCCGAAGTAGATGTTCATAAAGTGTAGGCAAAGTTATACATTTTTAAAAGGGTGTATTTGTATTGCAATAAACATAAATCCATAATTTTTTATAGTTGACGGGGAGAATTTATATCCTAGATTATAATTGTTTTATCTTAGGTTGAACAGAACAATCAGTGTAAGAAGTTTGGCCAACATAATAATCTAAATAAACAAGAACCTGGATTCGGGTATTCAGTCTGTATCTGGGGGACGAGACAGACGAACAGCAAAACACCCATGGAAACAAAGGTGTTTATATGGTTGCAACCAAGCAAGCTAGAAACATACAGGGCTCACAACAAAACGGTCGAGAAAACAATGAATACAGGGCTCACAACAAAATGGTTGAGCAAACACATTTGTACAGAGACTATCAACATCAAGAATACCACGAAGACAAAGGCCACCCAAGTGTACTTTCAATTTCAAAAGCAACACGGCCGAGTCGGCATCTGATTTGCAGTCTTCTTTTTCTTTCAGTTCACGCTATTCCTGAACAGCTTGCCCAACGTTTACTCGTGTCTGGCCTCTCTGCCGGTCAGTCTCCCTTTTCTCTTCTTCTGTTCCTCCGACATTGGGTTTCACTGTCTCTTTTTAGTCGGCTGATCTATGATGAATATAACAATCCCTTAGTGACTTGTGTTTATATCGAGCCGGTTCCGTGTTTGGGGGTCTGTGCCATAAAGCAATTCGTTACTTCGCGAGACCCGAGACTCCCGCGAGAGTGGGCGGCGGGTCGCCGGCAGAAACATATTCCTTTTCTCCGCCAAGATGCGCAAGGGTGAGTCGAAACAACGAACAATCGAACAAAAATGTATGATAGAACCATCGCAATGACTCTTAGCCTGTTATATTAAGGTAAATCAAGCCAAAAAAGTTGCATAGTTCCCCTTTCACTCGTGTCTGATCTCTTTTTTGGTCCATTCTTCTTTTGTTCCACCGACGGTCGCCTCTTGGGTCCCTTATCAGTCGATTGATCCATGATGAATGCAACAATTACCTCGTAACTGGCTGTTTATATCTAGCCGGTGCCATGTTTGGGTGTGTGTCTGTGCCGTAAAGCATTTTCAAAACTACAATCTGACTACATTTTCGAGGATACTTCCGTTGCGCCACACCCGGATTGTCCCGGTCCGAGCAGATCAAGTTGCATGTGCGCTTTTTCACTGGAGAGGCGACATGGGTAAATGACACACCCACCAATCGACCCAGAAATGGATGCAGAACCATCAGCATAACTCTCAACCTGCATACTTAATGTAATTTCGGCTAAAAAAGTTGCATAGTGGGCCTTTAACTCATGTCGATCCATCAAGCAGAGATTTGCAGTTTTCATAAATATCTAAATAACCAAATACCATCAAGATGGTTGTTTCCTTATTGTCCTCCGAGGGGATAACTACCATTCATTTGAACAAATATTTAGACTTTCATCAAGCAGTGAATTTCAGTCCAACGCATGTTATTACAACGATTTCTAAACAATTGTGGTCCAACTAGGTTATTGTTTCCCAGTATTATTCAGCAACAGAAAACCACTTCATTAATCTATTATTATCCTACAATTGATGTCTTAATGTCCGCTGTTCTCCTGACCCCAGGAGCTGGACACCCCGTTCCGGCTGCTTGGTCTGACTGTAAACCCCCTGATCTACAACATCACCAAGGTGGTCATCCTGTCTGCCGTCTCGGCCGTAGTCAGCGACCGGCTGGGCTTCAACATCCGAGTGAGTCTTAAGAAGTCCTACTGAGCATGCCCAGTTTTTTAGGGGGCGCGGCCTGTGGTGAGTCTTATGAAGTCCTACTGAGCATGCCCAGTGTTTTAGGGGGCGCGGCCTGGGGTGAGTCTTACGAAGTCCTACTGAGCATGCCCAGTGTTTTAGGGGGCGCGGCCTGGGGTGAGTCCTACGAAGTCCTACTGAGCATGCCCAGTGTTTTAGGGGGCGCGGCCTGGGGTGAGTCTTACGAAGTCCTACTGAGCATGCCCAGTGTTTTAGGGGGCGCGGCCTGGGGTGAGTCTTACGAAGTCCTACTGAGCATGCCCAGTGTTTTAGGGGGCGCGGCCTGGGGTGAGTCTTACAAAGTCCTACTGAGCATGCCCAGTGTTTTAGGGGGCGCGGCCTGGGGTGAGTCTTACGAAGTCCTACTGAGCATGCCCAGTGTTTTAGGGGGCGCGGCCTGGGGTGAGTCTTACAAAGTCCTACTGAGCATGCCCAGTGTTTTAGGGGGCGCGGCCTGGGGTGAGTCTTACGAAGTCCTACTGAGCATGCCCAGTGTTTTAGGGGGCGCGGCCTGTGGTGAGTCTTAAGAAGTCCTACTGAGCATGCCCAGTGTTTTAGGGGGCGCGGCCTGGGTTTTTATTTGTTTGTCAAGTGGTTTTATTAAAATGATAGGTTGTAATATTTTTTGAATTCACACCTATGCCCTATCCTGTAATAAATGCACAGATCTCATTAGAATATGTTTTCATATACTTTACGCATGTGGTATAACCCATCACTGCCTCCCCTTCTCCTCGACTGCGGGCCCCAGCTGTGGAAGATCAAGTCTTAAGGTGGTCCGCCTGGTGCCGCCCGCCTCACCTGCGTCTGCTCAGAAACCAAACCTGTGCTGCTGCTGACCGTCGGCGAGCCTCCTGCCAAACATTCCTACCGTGACGACCACTCGCACAACCCCTCTCACCCCATGGTCTGCTGTATGGGACGGCCATCACAGAGCCCCCCCCCCCCCTCCCGGCCACTAGTGCCTGACATTCGGGACCTTAAATGTCCCCGCGTGTCGGAAAACATAGAGTGTGTGAAGTTGGGGGTGTGGTGCGTGGGCAGGGCGGTGGTAGGAGGGATGGTGTGATGTTTGTGTCGGGGGGCGTCTGTGGAATGGTAATCACGCAGTCCTTCTGTATATTAGACCACGTGGCATTGATACTTCCATAAGTGTGTTTAACCCGAGTGTAATAATGCACACTAGAGAGAGAGTAGGCTAAGGGTCCATTAACTCTACCACCACTTTGTATTATCTGACACTAGAATGAGGTAATTGAACTAATTCAAACCTAACTCTATTTTTTATTATTGTCAATGATTGGAATGTGTTGGTTTTATTTATTAGGTGTTCAACATTGTATATTAGCTCAACGGTGGAAAGGTACTTCAAACTGTATTGTCTTTGTTTCGATAGCCGGTGTTGCATCATAGGCTATGTATGTGTTGAAAGTAAATGAAAGAACCTATGCAGATGATTTCTGTCAAATTTATTTTATTGGAAATAAATAAGTGATTTATGTAGTTTCTGCGTATGTGTATTATTATTCATGCCTATATGAGAATTATAAGTGATGCAGAACTATAACATTTCCATAATGTGTGTGTGTGTGTGTGTGTGTGTGTGTGTGTGTGTGTGTGTGTGTGTGTGTGTGTGTGTGTGTGTGTGTGTGTGTGTGTGTGTGTGTGTGTGTGTGTGTGTGTGTGTGTGTGTGTGTGTGTGACTAACCTACCGGGGGATCTATTATCAACGTTACGGTAGGAAAACGTGACGTACAGCTCGGAGCTCTTGGAATGACACCAGCGCGCTGGTAGCAGCAAGTTGGGCGCTAGGACAGAGCCTGTGCACCGGCCGGTTTGGCGCCGTCACGTCGCTCTTCTTCATAACTCCGTTGCATGGGAGTCTACAGCTGAGGACTACTGATCCGGGTTTAGACACCACGGCATTTCGCCCTCACACCTGGAAGCATCTGCATTCAGGGCAGGTAACCTAACGGTTAATAAATGTGTTCGGAACATGTGTCAACATGAGATTTTGTGATAGTAGCGACTTGGGTAAATTATTCGAGAAAGACCATGCGCATTTGATTCAATATGATCAATGAAAGGCATTGCAGGTTTTTGGTTCGCATCGTTTATATACAACACCGGTACTTACGTGTATTGTGCATCTGTGTTTAGTTTAATCAACGATTAGCTGCTACCATCTGCAGATGCGCTGCTGTTTTGAGTTTCAATACCAATGCGAACAATATCTGACCCATCGCCAGAAAGATGGCATTCAATATCGGGCGCTGATAACATTGACAAAAAGTGTGGATACTAATTTGATTTTATCATAAAACAATATGTAGAATGTTTTAAACTATAGTGATATTTGAAAGGAGTACTTTGAAGTACCGGAGCCTCACCACCATGTCCAGTGTGCAGAGGGTCGGCAGCCCGGCCAACCTCGCCGAGGCGAAGAGGAGCGAGCTGCGGATGAAGGAGAAGAAGTGCTGTGAGTAAAGGTTAGGGTTAGGGACAGGGTTAGGGACAGGGTTAGGGTTAGCGGTTAGGGTTAGGGATGGGGTCATCAGCGCCTCATTGGGGGTTGGCGATGAGAGGGAGAGAATGGGGGAGTCAGTCATCAATGTAGGCCCTCTGAACAAACATCGAAAGTGTGGTTCTTCCTGCCTTTTTTTATTATTATGTTTGTTTATTGATTTTTACATGTTTTAAATAAAGCAAAGCAGACAATTAAATTTTAGAAAGCAGTTCCGCATGCAATGCTTTCTAGATCAACGGGTTACCGTTTCTGAAGAGATATTTATCCCGTGCAGAGCTTGGAAGGTATCGTACGGAAGAGACAACACATAAGGGCAACACATAAGAAAAATAATTAGTGTCAGAACTATGCATATCTGAGAATAAAGTCAGAATACTGAGATTAAAGTCAGAATACTCAGAATACAATCAGAACTATAAAAAAATACTTATCTGTGGCCCTAATCCTCTATAATTTACCCTTGGAATTAGCATAATTGTGTTGTAGGTAGTTGTAGTTGAAGGGGCAGGAAAACGGGAGGATTATTTATAGTGCAGATCAACTGGATCATCCACATTTGAAACAGGTTTTCGAGTTATGGAAGAAATGTTGTTAATTAACCTTAATTTATTCAGGAAGTCTCACTGAGGTTCATTTGCAGAAGAGACCATAGAAAATATCACAGCCACGGAATTACCCTTTAAACTTTTATTTATACCATGACAGCGTGTATTAATTCATTAAGTACTTCAATACTCATTCTAGGGTTGCTGTCTCTTGGACTAAAGCACTGTAAGGTTACCTAACCCCAACCCTTACTTTAAAATATGTAGTTGTTATATAATTTATAATATAATTTATACGATAATTTTGGACTTTAGTGTACTAAACAAAAAAAACAGTTGATAGGCCTACTGGAAGTATGTTTTTTTATTTTTATGTAGAATCTATTTAACTTCTACTGAGCTATTTGACTGCCATGCAACTCTGTATGTGCCTGTAAACTGTGTGTGCGTGTGTGTGTTTGTGTGTATGTGATACTGTGCATGCATGTGCGTGTGTGTGTGTGTGTGTGTGTGTGTGTGTGTGTGTGTGTGTGTGTGTGTGTGTGTGTGTGTGTGTGTGTGTGTGTGTGTGTGTGTGTGTGTGTGTGTGTGTGTGTGTGTGCTGCAGCGTGGGCATCCTACATGACCAACTCTCCCACGGTGATCGTGATGATCGGCCTTCCTGCCAGAGGGAAGACCTACATGTCCAAGAAACTCACTCGCTACCTCAACTGGATCGGTGTCCCCACCAAAGGTCACCACACTGTGACAACACCTTCCACTCCTAATGACTATTGAAGCAACCAGTGTCCAATGCAGCACTCCTCAAACGCGTAATGCAGAGACATGCGCCTCAACACATTGCCTTTGGACTGTTTAGTCATTGAGACAAGGCTTGCCTTCAAAGCAGCTTACAGTGAGGTCAGATACAGATCATTAGGATTAGGGTTAGGGGGTTAGGGTCAGGGTTAGGGGGTTAGGGTCAGGGTTAGGGGGTTAGGGTCAGGGTTAGGGGGTTAGGGTCAGGGTTAGGGGGTTAGGGTCAGGGTTAGGGGGTTAGGGTCAGGGTTAGGGGGTTAGGGTCAGGGTTAGGGGGTTAGGGTCAGGGTTAGGGGGTTAGGGTCAGGGTTAGGGGGTTAGGGTCAGGGTTAGGGGGTTAGGGTCAGGGTTAGCTGGTTGAACCTGCTGAACACATCTCTCATGGTCGGGTGCAATACAGGAAGTGTGCTGACTTCCTGTCTCCCTCAGTGTTTAACCTGGGCGTGTACCGGAGGGAGGCGGTCAGGGCATACAAGTCCTACGACTTCTTCCGCCATGACAACCAGGAAGCCATGAAAATCAGGAAGTAAGTTCTTTGGTTGTCTAGGCCAGGTGTGTGTGTGTGTGTGTGTCAGTTAAGGGAATCTCATATCTCCTTATTCTGCCCCCCTACTTCATCCCAATGTCGGGTGCAATTATATATGTCTTTATGCCCCAAGCCCCCATTAATAAACTGACCCTGGTGTGTGCGTGTGTTTTTTGTATGTTTTAGTGCATGTGTGATCCAATTCACAAGGTATGACATCAAACTTCAGCTAAGGGATCTGGCCTAAGGAATTGCTTTCACCATCATCAGATCATATTCACCTCGCTCTCTGTGGATAAAGGCCTTGTGGTTAGGGTTAGCCCTAGCCCTAGCCCTAAACCTAACCCTGTGTAGCATAGTTTTATCAAAATTTCATCAATAACTCTTACAATATTTACAACCCTCACAGTCTCTGTTGTGATCACAACCACGGCTGAAGACTGGTCGCTATAGGATTAAGGGCTTGGATAGCATACAGGCCTACTGCAAAAAATAACACATTCACACACACAGACGACACAGAAAATAATGTCTCGTAATATAATCAGGGATCTGACAAATGTGACATCATCAACTCCGACCTGATAAAAGAAGATTACAGACGATTAAGAAAAACAGGGCACCATGTTCTTTAGCGTGAAAGAGCATTAACATATATAATCTTATATAATAACATCCAATATAATCATAATAATAACATAAATAATAAGGTGGTCTTGACACTGACAGGCAGGACGTCTGTTCCTCTGAAACATCTATCAGGTTCCGTAATAAATTGGTCTTTTAATAAGTACGCTCACCTTTTCCTGGCACAGGGCTGACCTAGATATTAACAACCTGCCACTGTCACTCTGATGCTATTACAAGCGATACTGATTCTTTCAGTCCTGCTTCGATCAGTAACACTGGACAGCCAGAGTGTTGCTTGTCAGTTGCCTTTGTGACCCAAGAGGTAGAGTTAAGGGTTAACCCTAACACTAACCCTCATCTATCTTAAGCGATCTAATGTTATCTAATAATTATTAGGTCATTCATACTCACAATACATTATTGCATACAGTGATACATATCAGACCCTGACGCAGTTATTTAGATGTTAGCTAACCCTCTATGTAGAGGTACGGATAGGGACAAGGAATTGGCTGTGAGTTGGGTCATGGTTTGATTTTCTTCTAATTGTTTTGGATTCTTGTCTAGGGTAGGTTCATGGTTCATAATAGAGCTACAGGTCAGGTGTAACGGCATAGAACGGTTTATAGGTATGGATGGAGCTGTAGGTAGGTATCATTTTAATAAACTAGGTGAGATAGGAGTATGGGTATGGCTTCAGATATCTGTAAAGCTATGTCAGGTTTTTCGATGTAAAGAATCTGTTGTATGTCCGTGTGTGTGTGTGTGTGCGTGTGTCTGTGCGTGTGTCTGTGTGTGTGTCTCTGTGTGTGTGTGTGTCTGTGTGTGTCTGTGTGTGTGTGTGTGTGCGTGTGTGTGTGTGTGTGTGTGCGTGTGTGTGTGTGTGTGTGTGCGTGCGTGTGTCTGTGTGTGTGTGCGTGCGTACGTCTGTGTGCGTGTGTCTGTAGACAGTGTGCCCTGGTCGCCCTGCAGGATGTGAGGGCGTATCTGACAGACGAAGGAGGACAGATCGCTGTGAGTCTTTATCCTCTTCTGTATTCCTGTGTCTCATCTTCATCTCCTTTTCATCCTCCTTTTTTTTGGAAAACACTTCAAAGGGATTTCTTTAATCCCAAACTGTCAAATGAATTCCATAAAGTGACTCTGAGCAGCAGCAAACTAGACCCCCTTTTAGTTGTTTCTATGACTTTCATATTCAATGTTTTACATTTGAACCAGGTGTTCGACGCAACAAATACGACGAGGGAGAGACGAGACCTCATTCTCGCTTTTGTCCAAGAAAATGCATTTAAGGTAACCTCCATGTATTACGACAACAAACCGCTATATGACTCAGCACACTAAATACAGAACAAGCAGACAGCTGAACAGCAATACCGTGCCTGTACAAATATATGCACAAATATTTGCGCTTTGAGTCAGTAATGCATTGTAAATGGCCTTCTCTGCAACAGGTGTTTTTTGTGGAGTCAGAGTGTGACGACCCAGAAGTCATTGCTGCCAACATTCTGGTATGTTCTAAGGTCACTTCGAGGAATCCTAGCCTATAACCAACCAAGGCCCCACAAGGTCAACCTCATAACCTATTATTACTCACAATGGGCCTTTTTCCCCTAGTGGCCATCTTTTTTGAAACACTAACAGGGTGAGGGCAGCTGAAAGCTGAATTTTAGTACCAAGATGGAACTAAGATAGTCGCTAGTTGAATAAGGCTGATGTTCGTTGGTTATTAATTTTTTATGATTTGTTGAAACGTGTGTGAAATACCTCACAGGAGGTAAAGGTTTCAAGCCCTGACTACCCGGAGAGACACAGAGAGCGAGTGATGGACGACTTTCTGAAGAGAATCGAGTGTTACAAGGTCACCTACCAACCGCTAGACCCTGACCAATATGACAAGTAAGACGTCATGTCAGCCAGCTCCCTGGCATCACAGTTGGGTAATTAGCAACAGTCCTGCCCTGAATAATCTCCTTACTTAAACAATCATGAAACCACACTCAAGTGCAGTTTAGAAACGGCTTCCAATGTAAACAGAGCAAACCAAACAGGAACATTAGTTACCCAATTATATCTTGCAAATCTTAAATTCTTAGTGATCTGAACAACAACCAGGTGCAATTCCACCCAAATTCTGATTTCTTGTGTGCCTCTTCTCCCCTTCCTCTGCCCACCCAGGGACCTGTCCTTCATCAAGGTGATGAACGTGGGCGTGAGGTTCCTGGTGAACCGGGTCCAGGACTACATCCAGAGCAAGATCGTGTACTACCTCATGAACATCCACGTGCACTCCCACTCCATCTACCTGTGTCGCCATGGCGAGAGCAACCACAACGTAGAGGGCCGCATTGGGGGGGACTCCGAGCTGTCCCACCACGGTAGACTGGTAGGCCTGACCAGACCCAATACCTACTGTCTGCTATACTGACCAGTCCCAATACCTACTGTCTGTTATACTGACCAGACCCAATACCTACTGTCTGCTATACTGACCAGACCCAATACCTACTGTCTGCTATACTGACCAGACCCAATACCTACTGTCTGCTATACTGACCAGACCCAATACCTACTGTCTGTTATACTGACCAGACCCAATACCTACTGTCTGTTATACTGACCAGACCCAATGCCTACTGTCTGTTATACTGACCAGACCCAATACCTACTGTCTGTTATACTGACCAGACCCAATACCTACTGTCTGTTATACTGACCAGACCCAATACCTACTGTCTGTTATACTGACCAGACCCAATGCCTACTGTCTGTTATACTGACCAGACCCAATGCCTACCGTACTGTCTGTTATACTGACCAGACCCAATACCTACTGTCTGTTATACTGACCAGACCCAATACCTACTGTCTGCTATACTGACCAGTCCCAATACCTACTGTCTGCTATACTGACCAGTCCCAATACCTACTGTCTGTTATACTGACCAGACCCAATACCTACTGTCTGCTATACTGACCAGACCCAATACCTACTGTCTGTTATACTGACCAGACCCAATACCTACTGTCTGTCATACTGACCAGACCCAATACCTACTGTCTGTTATACTGACCAGACCCAATACCTACTGTCTGTCATACTGACCAGACCCAATACCTACTGTCTGTTATACTGACCAGACCCAATACCTACTGTCTGTTATACTGACCAGACCCAATACCTACTGTCTGTTATACTGACCAGACCCAATACCTACTGTCTGCTATACTGACCAGACCCAATACCTACTGTCTGTTATACTGACCAGACCCAATACCTACTGTCTGTTATACTGACCAGACCCAATACCTACTGTCTGCTATACTGACCAGACCCAATACCTACTGTCTGTTATACTGACCAGACCCAATACCTACTGTCTGCTATACTGACCAGACCCAATACCTACTGTCTGCTATACTGACCAGACCCAATACCTACTGTCTGCTATACTGACCAGACCCAATACCTACTGTCTGCTATACTGACCAGACCCAATACCTACTGTCTGTTATACTGACCAGACCCAATACCTACTGTCTGTTATACTGACCAAACCCAATACCTACTGTCTGTTATACTGACCAGTCCCAATACCTACTGTCTGCTATACTGACCAGACCCAATACCTACTGTCTGCTATACTGACCAGACCCAATACCTACTGTCTGTTATACTGACCAGACCCAATACCTACTGTCTGTTATACTGACCAGACCCAATACCTACTGTCTGTTATACTGACCAGACCCAATACCTACTGTCTGTTATACTGACCAGACCCAATACCTACTGTCAGCTATACTACACCTACATCTACACCTTTACCCTAATTAGAAAGGCAAGGACCTATGAATATGCAAATATAGATAGAGGGGGGAAATCACCTTGCTTTATATTCCTTATTTATACCTTTGTTTCATAAAATATGCTTATGAATTCTCTGTACAGAAAGTACATTTTTGAGTGAAAAGGGTTTTTAATTTTTCTTTTTTCATAACAAAACAAATAATCAAACAGGGAAGCTGTTCTTGTCCCCATGTACTCTCTAACCCTAACCCTAATATGAAGGTATTATTGTAGCAAAATTCTTTAGCATGCGTACACTAAAGTCACAAATGTGTAACAGTAAATTTGAAGTCGTAAATATTTTTTCTGCCATTGTAAAGACAAAATAGGGGCTACGAGTTGACAAGTCCTTTGTCGCACAAATCCTATCCTGTACATCACATCTTCATAGAGTCATGCACTTGACACTTTTGCTACAATCATTGCAGCGCAGTTGGTGCAAAACACATTCGCACACCCATGTTTCATTATCTGAGAACCTGCACAAAATTTGTGCATTCATAAACTCAAATGTGAACTAATGCATCCGAAGTTGCACATCTGTGAAATATTTCCTAACAAATAAAATGATATAGATCGATATGTTAATTTAGCATTTTAATGAGCTAGCACAAGTCCATTGATACAACTGCTCCAATCTGCTGCTACGAGTCTCAGCTGTTGTTTTTCTTGCAGATACTTTTGCAACACGTCTAGCTGGTACAAGTGTAGCAATAGGGATTTGTATTTGAGAAGAGGGCATCCTACATGACGGAGTTGGGTTTCTTACATTATGTTAAATTAAATTACTTAGTTTAACTGAATTCCCTCCCTCTCTCCCTACCTCTTTCTCCCTCTCTACCTCCCTTTCCCCCTCTCTCTCTCTCTCTCTCTCTCCCTCCCTCTCTCTCTCTCTCTCTCTCTCCCTCCCTCCCTGCTCCCTCCCTCTCTCTCTCTCTCGCCCTCTCTCCCTCCCTCCCCCTCTCTCTCTCTCGCTCCCTCTCCCTCCCTCTCCCTTCCTCTTTCTCTCTCTCCCACCCTCCCTCCCTCTCTCCCTCCCTCCCTCCCTCCCTCCATCTCTCTCTCTCTCTCTCTCTCTCTCTCTCTCTCTCTCTCTCTCTCTCTCTCTCTCTCTCTCTCTCTCTCTCTCTCTCTCTCTCTCTCTCCCCCTCCCTCCCTCCCTCCCAGTTCTCCCAGGCTCTGCGGAGCTTCATCGAGCAGCACCAGCTGTGGGACCTGAAGGTGTGGACCAGCCAGTTGAGGAGGACCATCCAGACGGCCGAGGAGCTCGCTGTGCCCTACGAGCAGTGGAAGATCCTCAACGAGATCGATGCTGTGGGTACCCCACCTCACAGGGGGCTTTACAAAGCAAAAGTCCTGTGGTTGATATGTATATATATATATATATATATATATATATATATATATATACAAATATATATATATAGGGCTGGGCAATGATTAAAAGTTCCTCTTACATTGTTTTACGCTAAATCCAATAATGAATTCAAAAGCAGTGTAATGCACAATTTTATTGTAAATGTACTGCCATATGAACACAAGTGCCGTAAAATTTGTTGTGCAAACATTTTAACATCAAGTTCCGTACCCTTCTCCATGTTTGTTTATCCGCCAATTATATTCCGACTGTTTCTCGTTCCAGTGAGCGCCGCAGCAGCTAGCAACTTGCTAGGCTCGCTCACGATTCTTCCACTGTCTTAGTTTGTTTTATCTTGGCACACTTATCCTTCCTACCCTTAATTAACTACGTTATTCGGTTTGCTTTTGTCATTTGTTGTTCCCTAATTTTTAGTGGTGCATAATTCAAAGTGTTGCAGTGTATTTCTTATTTATTTTAACCCAAGATAAGAGCGTGTTCTTCATGTTCCTCCGGCCTCCACAGGGGGTGTGTGAGGAGATGAGCTACGAGATGATCCAGGCCTCCTTCCCGGAGGAGTTTGCTCTACGGGACCACGACAAATACCACTACCGTTACCCCGGGGGAGAGGTAACCGTGACAACCAGACTCATCAAGTACACTTCATTTGAACTGCTTGTTTACAATTCCAACAAAGTACCAAATATCAGTGGGCGTGTGTAGCCCCCCAACTAACCAATAATTAATATTGATATCGTTGATACATTTGGGGGTGTTCTAAAAACTCAACAGCCGACTGACCCCTGGCTGACCCCTCCCAGGTTAAGCCCTGCTCTAGTACTGGTCTAGAACTGCTCTAGGCTAAACCTCCCAGGCTAACCCTGCCAGGTTTAGCCCTGCTCTAGGCTGACCCTCCCAGGTTTAGCCCTGCTCTAGGCTAACCCTGCCAGGTTTAGCCCTGCTCTAGGCTGACCCTGCCAGGTTTAGCCCTGCTCTAGGCTAACCCTGCCAGGTTTAGCCCTGCTCTAGGCTGACCCTGCCAGGTTTAGCCCTGCTCTAGGCTGACCCTGCCAGGTTTAGCCCTGCTCTAGGCTGACCCTCCCAGGTTTAGCTCTGCTCTAGGCTGACCCTCCCAGGTTTAGCCCTGCTCTAGGCTAACCCTGCCAGGTTTAGCCCTGCTCTAGGCTGACCCTGCCAGGTTTAGCCCTGCTCTAGGCTGACCCTGCCAGGTTTAGCCCTGCTCTAGGCTGACCCTGCCAGGTTTAGCCCTGCTCTAGGCTGACCCTGCCAGGTTTAGCCCTGCTCTAGGCTGACCCTGCCAGGTTTAGCCCTGCTCTAGGCTGACCCTGCCAGGTTTAGCCCTGCTCTAGGCTAACCCTGCCAGGTTTAGCCCTGCTCTAGGCTAACCCTGCCAGGTTTAGCCCTGCTCTAGGCTGACCCTGCCAGGTTTAGCCCTGCTCTAGGCTAACCCTCCCAGGTTTAGCTCTGCTCTAGGCTGACCCTCCCAGGTTTAGCCCTGCTCTAGGCTAACCCTCCCAGGTTTAGCTCTGCTCTAGGCTGACCCTGCCAGGTTTAGCCCTGCTCTAGGCTGACCCTCCCAGGTTTAGCCCTGCTCTAGGCTGACCCTCCCAGGTTTAGCCCTGCTCTAGGCTGACCCTCCCAGGTTTAGCCCTGCTCTAGGCTGACCCTGCCAGGTTTAGCCCTAGCTCTAGAACTGCTCTAGTGTCCTTTTCTATTTGGAGCGGCATCGTATCAGAGAAACAGAATGCAGAGGAAACATGTGGTTTCACTGGTGTTCATGTCTTTTTATGGGACTTATTTAATTTTACGGTTGCCTCTTTTTAATTGGTTTCACCCGAGCTACTCCCACAGAGTTACGTTCCCACGGAGTTAATTAATCATTTACCTTCAATGAACTCCAGCCTGCTTTGATAACATCATTTAGATTTAATTTCCCATGACACAAATTTTTGTTAACGGCAGAAAGTGAACCATGAGATAGGAATTAGCAGTGTATTGATGTAGGTGGCGTGTGTGTGTGTGTTTGTGTGTGTGTGAGAGAGAGCTGATCCCTTTGAGTATTTTTGTGTCTGTATGTGTGTGTATCCGTGCACGTGTATGTGCATGCATGTATGGGTGTGTGTATGTGTGCTTTGTGTGCATGTGCATCTGTGCGTGTGCTTTGTGTGTGTTTGTGTGTGTCTGTGTCCATATGTTTGTGCATTTGTGTGTGTGTGTATGTGCGTGTGAGTGTGTGTGTGTGTGTGTGTGTGTGTGTGTATGGGTGCGTGTGTGTGTGTGTGTGTGTGGGGGTGTCTGTGTATGTGCGTGCGTGCCTGTGTGTGCGTGTGTGTGTGTGTGTGTGTGTGTGCCTGTGTGAGTGTGTGTGTGTGTGCGTGCGTGCCTGTGTGTATGTGTGTGTGTGTCTGTGTGTGTGTGTATGGGTGCGTGTGTGTGTGTGTGCCTGTGTGTGCGTGCGTGCCTGTGTGTGTGTGTGTGTGCCTGTGTGTGCGTGCGTGCCTGTGTGTGCGCCTGTGTGTGTGCCTGTGTGTGCTTGCGTGCCTGTGTGTGTGTGTGTGTGTGTGTGTGTGGGTGTGTGTGTGTGTGTGTGTGCGTGCCTGTGTGTGCTTGCGTGCCTGTGTGTGTGTGTGTGTGTGTGTGTGTGTGTGTGTGCCTGTGTGTGCGTGCGTGCCTGTGTGTGTGTGTGTGTGTGTGTGTGTGTGTGCCTGTGTGTGCGTGCGTGCCTGTGTGTGTGCGTGTGTGTGCGCCCCTCCAGTCCTACCAGGACCTGGTCCAGAGGTTGGAGCCGGTGATCATGGAGCTGGAGCGTCAGGGCAACGTGTTGGTGGTCTGCCACCAGGCCGTCATGAGGTGTCTGCTGGCCTACTTCCTGGACAAGAGTGCAGGTAGGGTTAACCCTAACCCTAACCCTAACCCTATCCCTAACCCTAGCCCTAACCCTAAATCCAAACCGCTGCTCATCAAGTCTCTCTTAGGAGAGACTTGAGGCTCAACCGCTATCACTGGTCACTGAACTGTAGGTGCACACATATTCATAACTCTGGCCGTTGATGCCATGCTCGCCCTATAGAGACGCTATGTGGATGTGTCTGACTCTGTCTTGTATTTGCTCTTAAATGGATAAAGTGCATGATGGATTGTAATCTTTGAATGATGCTTACTTCACTTGGAAGTCTCGTGGGCACACCTGATCAAATGTAGGATGAATACTCAGTATTAAGATAAAGGCAGGCTACCTATAGCAGTGCATACACACAACCACACACACCAACGTGTGGAAGACTGCATATTGATGGTTTGTTTTCATCTCTTAGAGGACCTTCCCTACATGAAATGTCCTCTCCACACCGTCCTAAAGCTCACCCCCGTTGCATACGGTAGGCAACGTTTTGCAAGGTCTAATAATTAACCATAATAAACAGTGATTATTTTATTAGCATTATTATTATTTCTTCTTTGTTGTTGCTTTCCAGGTTGCAAAGTGGAGATGTTTTACCTGAATGTGGAGGCAGTGAACACGCACCGGGACAGACCTCTTGTGAGTCCACCCTGGCCGTCTCGTTGTTCTTTGCATTTGCTGCTGTTGACCTGAAGCCCCCCGCCCCGTCCCATACTAGTGCGGATGCATCTTGCCTGCTAGGAGGATAATGGATTAATGCTTACCCTTGGGGCAGACATCGTCTTGTTCATCCCATCTTCTTTGGCTTCCTTTGAGCCCCCTGCATAGCGCCTTGCGTTGCGTTAATGGCTGTGGAGTGAACTCTGCTCCCTAACCCTTCCCTGCTTGCATCGTAGATTTAGACGCTTCCTATTTGACTTCCTATATTTCTATTTCACAAGAGGACATGTGGGCCCCCCCAGACCTCCTGGAGGATAGGGCCTCTGATGTGTCCTATCGTATCTCCCCTCTCCTTACTGGCTTTGAAGGAGCTGAATCCGGCTTAAGTGCCATCGTGGTCTCCTTTCAGATCCATCGTGGTCTCCTTTCAGATCTAATCTAAAGTGTGGTGCAGTGTACAGGTGTGAGGCCTTGTGACTGGGTACCGATTGAAGGAGCATAATAAAGTAGAAACATGAAAAACAAATGGTTGCTCATGCTTCACGCTTCACGCTTCTGCTGTTCACTCATGCTATACGCTTACGTGAATAATAATCCTGAGAAAAAGGCTCTAATTCAACACATACATCTGTGTTTGTGTGTGTGTGTGTGTGTGTGTGTGTGTGTGTGTGTGTGTGTGTGTGTGTGTGTGTGTGTGTGTGTGTGTGTGTGTGTGTGTGTGTGTGTTTAAGGTACATTTGCTTAATTTGAACAGCATATGTTTGTCTATCTTGTCCATTGTTTACAAGAGTTATTCCTATTCCTATTTTTTATTCAAAGTTTAGAACCACAAACTAGATACGTCTCGTAGATCTGTGTTCACGGCCACGTAGTGCAGGGATTGCTTGGGTCGTGTCCTGGGGAGATGTGTCCATTGTTGTTTATTCGTCTGTTGACCTGATAACGCGTGCAGTGTGTCCCGGTCTCCCCGCAGGCCAACGATCCCAGGGACACCGTTCCCATCCTGAGACGCAATAGTTACACGCCACTGGCCAGTCACGACCAGGTCAAACGGCCCCGGCTGTACAGCGCCGGGAACAGGCCCTGGCTGCCCTCGGCCCCCACCCCCTCTGCTCTCATGCCGGAGGGACAGCAGAGCCAAGTTAGTGTCAGAGTCACCCCCAACCTCCCACACCCCCCACCTTCACCATACCAGACCAGTCCGCTGTGCAGCCCCAGGCCTTCGCTCGTCTCCGCGGGTTCACGTCTGTCTTTCTGGTGCATGGTGCCCTTGCTTCACAGCTCTGCTCGGCCTAGCATGATAGCACGCCTACCGTTAGCATTAGCAGGTCTAATGCTAGCTTTAGCTTCACATCTACTTGGCACACTCATACACACACTATATATTACCCATTTGTATATGGGAAAAGAAGAATGGAAACTATTACAATTCCAGATATCTTGCATAAATTGCAAGATGCAACATCGGACACGAACAGTCACACAGACACATATGTATAAATATATATATGTATAGATATAAATGTTATAAAAAATAAAGAATCATTACCAATTTGGTGTTGAGAGGTGTGCCGTTTCCATTTGTGTGTTTCGGAAGAAACAGTGGCATCGTCTTGTGAGTCCAGTGCTTCAGTCGTTCTCCATATCTCTATCTATCCCTCTGTCTCTCTCTCTCTCTGCCTCGTCCCCTTCTCCTGTCTGTCTCTTCACAGCCTTGGATAGGTGTCAAGTGTCTGTGAGTACGGTAGTGTCATTTCCTCCCCCAAAGGTTGAATTACATCATAATCATGAACTATATCAATGCAATTAACACTTATTCTAGTTTCCAACCGTTTTTGGAGTTCAGTGAAAGCAGTGATTCATGTTGTTGCAGCTTAGCGTCCTTAACACAATGTGTTACTGTGTGTTGACACTCTTATCAATAGTGATTTAGTCACAGTTGTAATCCCCTAACTGCAACCTGGAAATCCTCTTCAATTAAACCCCATGGAAAACCAGAGTAGAAAATCTAGCATTGTTTGATTGGAGTAAAACAGCTTTTAAAACCTTTTATTCAACATTTAAAACACAAATGTAAGTAATAAATGTTGAGCGAAGTTACCATACTAAGCTGTGTGAGTGCTGTTTATCGCTGTCCTTTAACCACATGCCACTACACTGACACAAAGTCTGCATGACAAACACAGACAGGATGTCCTCCATACGAACAAAGTAGAACAGGGAGAGTTGCTGAGCTGATACATGTTGGTTTTTCCTGTTTCTGAAGGACTGCCTGTGTGAAGGAATCGACTCGGACAGCCCAGAAGAGGCTAGTGACAGTGTCGAGTTCTGAGTGACCATGGCACCCAAGACTCCCAAGCAAACGATGCATCACGTCAACGTAACCTGCTGCCTTGTCTAATTTATTCACACGCCGTAACAAACAAAATCTTCAGAACACATTCATTGCAAAATGTATTTCTGCCTATCCGATTTTTTATTTGTGTTTTCGATTAGGTGTGTTGATCAATTAATTCTAAAAAACTTTAGAATTAATCGAATTGAAAAAATATAAACGTATCCTCATATTAATTACCTTTGATATGATTTCAAAATAATATCTTGGCTCGAAACTGACCATGTGTAATAAATGAGGTCGGTTACATTAAAGTCCCTGCATCCCGGGACCGGGGAATCCAACCAAAGCCAACGGCTGTAAGCTTCTCCTGCATGCGTGCCAATACAAGGTCATTGAACCAGTGAGATGTAGCAGAGCTAGCACATAGTAGTGTCTCATTCTGCCTTACGGCTATACGCTGCATGCTACCATAGCATCCTCTTAGCACAATTATGTACAATTAATTAACCCAGTTCACCAACTGTTATTTCACGATGTGTGATTGTATAAATATAAAAAATAAGTTAATGTTGATGCATTTATTTGATGTGTTTTAACTTTGTATTTATCTGCTGTGGCCGAGGTTGGACACATCAATGATAACTGGTTCTGAGGTAAATCTTGGTCAATCGCAAAGTTGATATTTATGATATTTTTGACGGTATGAGGTATTTTTGAAATGGGGGAAAATGGAAAACAAAGGATTTAAACCACGTTCTCACAGTTTGTAAAGGTTTAAGAGAGATGTGATAGGTCTATGGCATTGTAATATACAATATAGTAAATAAAATGAATAAAGTCCTGCTCTAAGTCGACCCTGTTGCCTTCCTAGCAGCCTTTTAAGATTCATCTCACTCTTATAGGTCGATAGGGTTTAAATGTGGTCGAGAGGGGTTTACATGTTTAAATGTGGTCGATAGTGTTTAAATATGGTCGCTAGTGTTTAAATGTTCTATTCCCTCACTCTCCACCTCATCCCTAACTCTCCACCTCAAGCTGGTGTGTAGTGAGCGTTCTGGCACCGATTGGCTGCCGTGCATCACCCAAGTGGGTGCTACATATTGGTGGTGGTTAGTGAGGTCCCCCCTTCACTTTAGGCGTCTTTGAGTTTTATTAATTATTATTATTCTTCATGTTTAACCTCTGTTTTCCTTTTATTCCTAGTCTGTTTTACATAGTTTTGAATGATGACTATATGCTCTGTAAGGTGACCTTGGGTGTCTTGAAAGGCGCCTCTAAATTAAATGTATTATTATTATTATTATTATATTTTTTCCTTGTGTTACCAATCAATTATGAATAAAATACAATTTGTATCCTATGTGATATAAAAGCAATGATACAAATTAATAATAATAGCTGATGTTATATTGATCATACTTATTGTTTACTGACTTATGATTGTCAGTTTATTGATTGGCATAAAACTTAACCTGTAAGTGTTATCACATGAGATAACAGAAGGAATCATTCAAACTATTATTTTATATTTAAACCTTAATTAACACATATAAGGCCCCATAACTTCCACCAGGAAAGCTGGATTGCAAAATGCAAATGCAACGGTAACGTCTCGACACAATCAAGGCGTAGGCTATTTTACACACGCTTCTTCCTCTCTTCTTTGACGCCAGTGGACGCTCTGGCGCCCTTACGTCACGGCCAGACGTCGACACGATGTGTGACGTTGCCGTGACGTTTCGCAAGGCTGTCACTGGACGAGTATTGTTTGAGGGCTGCAGCTAACGACAGGTAAGCCGACGCTAGTCCGCTCGTTATCCCGTAGAAAAGTTAAAGAAAATAACTTTGGACCCACCATACTTCCCCGCGTCTCCCGTCAGGCCGAGGCGGTCCTATTTCAGGTTGTGGGGAAGTTTAGCCCTCGGAGGATTAGTAGGCTAACGCTAGCTGTTAGTTAGGGTTAGGGTTAGGCTGTCTGCACACCGACTCTTCAGCAGTATGTCTTCATGAATCCAGTACTGGTCTTTACGATCACTTTATGAATGCGTGAATATGTTGGGGTTCAAAGATGTGGATAATACCCTGTGTTTCTGGGGCTTGTGAGCAGGCTAGTGGCTAGTGACTCCACGGCAGGACAAAGAGCCACCGGTGTTGTGCCGAAAATGGCATCCCCGTCAGAAATCGCACCCCCTCATTGAGTTCGTTGGAGTTCATTGAGATAAAAAATTGGGGGGGGGGGGGGGGTTAGTTTATAGCAGTATTCAGATCATATCATCACAAGATGAGAGCAAATTTTCACAGAAAGCGATGTGAGAGGTCTTCTTCTGACAAAAATATATTTTTTAGTTTATAGCAGTTTTCAGATCATATATTTATTATATATTTATAGTTATAGGGAGACATGTCTGTGCTTTCTAGGGTCACATCATGCATTTACATGTATGAATTGTAAACCATTACGTATTTTTGTGCCCTCGTAGTTCAAGTGGGTCGCCTAACATGTAACATCGCTTTCAGGGACAAGTTTCTAATCTTGTGATGATATGATATAAACACTTCTATAAACTATAAACCCTCTTTCCATCAAAAGAATAACTCAGAGCTCAATGATCTCAATGAAGGGGGGCGTTTTCTGAAAGGAATGCCATTTTAGGCACAACACCGGTGCGCCTCTTCGCCGCCTCCTCTATGTGCTTTATCAGCACTCCGTTTGTTTCTCCGTCCGGCAGCCGGCCGTCCGTCTGTCCAGGCGAGGCCAAAGTATACTTCTCCGAGTTGACTACTAACTATGTAAATAAACTTCCAAAGCTTTTCAAATCTTATTTGGTGTTTTATTGGTCCTTAATGGGCAAAGTAAATATAATATAGTATACTCCTTAAAGGGATACTTCACCAATTTGCATTACGCTTTGTATTGTTAGAAACCCATTCATATTTTTGAATGGTCTTGCATCATTCAATCATTTTCCCCTGTGACGGGGGAAAATCTACCTCTAATGGTGTGTTCCTGAATCCTAGGACGCCAGCCTTCCGAGTTGTACTTTTGACGTAATTTCCGGTCTCAGAGCATTTATAGCGTTCCCGTTCGTCTTTGTGATTGTGTCATGAAATTGGCTAGTCGTTGTTTATTGTTAACTAAGGCCCCGTCCACACGAAGCCGAAACAGGCGAAACCGTTACAGTTTCGATCTATCCGGTTTCGCAGTATCTCCGTAAAGACGAAGCCAAGCGAAACCGGGTAGATCTGTAGAAACTAGGGCTGGGGGTAAACGATTATTTATTAAACGATTAATCGGGTGATTATTTCATCGATTAGTCGACTAATCTAATGACTAATTGGATGGTTATCTATTTCTGTTGCTCGATTAATATAAACCATAATGTATCTCAAATAAATACCAAAAAATTCTTAATAATATCCTTTATTTAACAACAGTTTTGCACAGCAAAAAACCTTCTGCTTTACACAAAATAAAATAAATAAAATAGTTTCACTGTTATACAAAATGAAAGGCCAGCCGTGCTCAAATCTGCCAGTGTGAGTGTGGCCAGTCAGGCCAGGCCAGGCCAATTTGGCCACTTGGGAGAGGTGTGCTGCTACGGTACGGGCCGCTACGGTACAGATGCTAATGAGCCGACACGCGCAGTCGTGCACACGCACGGCTACGCAACCTGAGCTGGATGAAGTATAGTCCATGCGACGACCACGGACATAATAAAGGCGACGAGCCTTCTTTCCCATTAAACGGTAAACATATATCCAAATAAGCAACAGACTCAGCAAAGTGCGAACTATGTTCTCTGTGTTGTTGTCCATTGCCCACGAAAATCGTCGACGGAGAAATCTCTCCGTCTTCTCCGTCGACGAATTTTTGACGTCGACATCATCGACGCGTCGCTACAGCTCTAGTAGAAACGCTGTAGTACACATTCCAGGCCCATAAGGGGCGCTGCTTCTGCTACAGAAATCCTTGTTGTTGTGAGTTCTGAGACTCCGCGGGCTTAACATTAGAGAGCTAGAGGGTCGAGGGGTGGGGCGATGACGTCATGGTTTACGGTTTCAGTCGGTTTCAGGCGTCCACACGAATCCAAAACGAAACCGGGTAGATTTGAAACCACCTCCGAGGGTGGTTTCAGAAGTTTGCGGTTTCGGTCAGGAGTTTCGCCGGCTTCGTGTGGACGGAAGGCCGAACTGTACAAGACCTTTGCGGTTTCGCCATGAAATCGGCTTTGTGTGGACGGGGCCTAATGCCGCGTTTCCACTGCAGGGTGCGGAACGGATCGGATCGCAAAGGGGCGGTAGGGAGGGGGTGGTATAGCCCAGCTCAGTTCCGAGGTCGCGTTTCCACTGCCGACAGTACCCTTGGTGGTAGGCCGGATGTCAATCGCCGCGGCAGCTACGTAAACATCGTAAACAACGTCTTCCTCCGCAAGAATGCAGACGAACGTCTCCACCTCCTTGTAAGCCCAAGCAAGCTTTTTACACGACATGTTAATTGTAAAGAATAATACCTCGAGGCTACTGTTTGTTTGGGGAACAACTTTCCACAATCCAGGGGCTCAGAAAGTTCTTTATTTCTGCTTCGATGCTAACCTCGCCTTGAGTGGTAGGGCTATAGTGCTCCCCAAGAAGTCATTTTTTAAATCATAATAGTCCCACACCAGACTTCGCCGTGGCCTCGTCCGCTTCATGATTACATCGCCGTGTTCCAATATCCATACTATCCGTACTTACTAGTCTAAGTTTGAGTACGTAGGGCGTTCTGATTCAGCAAATTTAAATATTGCCCTCGTGTGGTAAAATGTTTAATTGCACACTGCATTAGTTTAATCGATGAAAAATTTACGTAATCGTCAAATTCTTAACGCTCGATCGTCGATTAATCATGCCCATCCCTAATGCATACATTGGTGACCGGAATAAAGTAGCAATGTAATCAAGTGTGTAAGAGCAAAATGACTAACATGGTACAAATATAACGAAAATAAATCTCTTCACGGGTGCAGCCATTTTTGTTGACATCACTGCTCTCGGTCTACTCTCAGAATTCCAAGAGTTGAAGACAAAAAGCAAAAAGACTCCGAGAAATGTAGCAAGAAAGCTGGGAGATTTCCGACTTCCGACTCAGAATGCTGGCGTCCGAGGATTCAGGAACACACCATCATTTTCAAAGCCGCCTAGGGGGTGGGACCCCCTGACGCTACAGACCTATTACAGATCAGTGAAAAGGAGATAGAGGTAGAGTACACCGGCTACAGTATGGAGTTTGACGTTACCCTGTGACCGGTAGATCACACGAGGGCTAAAAAAGCAATGACCCAAAAAATGGGTCAGCCTAGCTCAGGATGTAGAGCAGTTGTCTTGTAACCGAAAGGTTGCTAGTTCGATCCCCAGCTCCTCCTAGCTGAGTGTTGATGTGTCCCTCAACAAGACACTTAACCCTAACTCCTGACGAGCTGGCTGTGGCCTGGCACGGTTGACACTGCCGTCGGTGTGTCAATGTGTATATTAACCGATAAAAGCGTCTTCTAAATGCCCTAATTGTAATTGATGAAGTACCAGAAACGCAATTGTTTATTCATAATATCATCCGGCGAATACAGCTATTGGCCGCGTTCTACAAGATATTCGAGAATACTGGAGCTCTATATCTAAATGATATCATATAGTATATAGACATCTATAATAATATTGTATATAATATCACGGCCATAAACTGTGTGCGCCTCCAGACGATATTATGAATCTCAAACGACTGAGTCGGGTTCTCAGACATCTCTGCATGTAGAGCAGCGTGTGTACTCTACCTCTATCTCCTCTGCACTGATCTGTAATAGGTCTGTAGCGTCAGTGGGTCCCACCCCCTAGGCGGCTTTGAAAATGATGGTGTGTTCCTGAATCCTCGGACGCCAGCATTCTGAGTCGGAAGTCGGAAATCTCCCAGCTTTCTTGCTGCATTTCTCGGAGTCACGCCTCCTTTTTGTGGTGCTTTCGATTGCTGTGCAAAAAAAGCACATCATCCACTGTGGTTGATTTTAGTTTACTCCTCTGTTCCTGAATAACATCTCCAGCACCGGAGAAGTCTCGCTCGAAATCGAAAAACCCACGACCGACCCGCGCTGTTGAGGCGTCCGACCAGCACGCGTGTCCGACACGGTTCATTATTTTTCCCCCGTTTCATCCAAATTGCGCGGTTCACCCGTCGGGTACCCGAACCTGTGCAGGACTCTGGCCGAGATAACCCCCACTACGAGTCTTTACTTGTTGTAGAAGTACCAGAGACGTCCGAGAACCCGACGCAGTCTTTAATTCATAATATAATCCGGAGGCGCACACAGCTTTTGAGTGAACGCTGATTGGCTGTTATGTTACGTTCTCAGGGAGTGAACGCTGATTGGCTGTTATTTTACGTTCTCAGGGAGTGAACGCTGATTGGCTGTTATTAGGGATGGGCACGAGTAGTAAATTCCAAACTCGAGTGATCGAAGGAATTCCTCGAGGATCAATCGAGTACTCGTTTAATCAAATCTATTTTTAGAATGCAACGCATCTGCAGCAGGAATAGGCCTAATGATGAACGGCAATATTACCAACCAAACATGTAATGCTTATTCTCCATCAAAACAGTCAGAGTTATCAGAGTATTCATTATTTATTTTTGCAAACGTTCAAAACACATTTTCCTTTAAAAAATAAATATGCGTCTCACAATTTAAATCACGTCGAACCAAGGCCTGTAACGGTTTAAAAAAAACGAAACAAGTAGCCTATCCGTTGCAAATAATTTAAAGCTGCAAATAAAACGGCAGCAAATGGACTATGGAAATACTAAGCGTTGTGATCTTCTCTACACGGCCGGGATTACAGCTGCGTCTTCAGGGCTGTACGCTTACTTTTTAAAATGGTAGCACTGGTGCTAGCAAGCAAAAAAATTCAGTAGCACAAAAATAATTTTGGTAGCACACATACTATAGTCAAAAAAATTAAAAATATTCAGATACAACTATATGAGCAGATTAGGACGTGTATATACAAAAGTAACACAATATGAACAAATTCAACAACAGTAAAGTGACAATGAACATATTAAATAGTAAAGTGACTATGAGAGCCTCTTTTAAAACATCAGCAGCCAGAAGTGGTGAACACATTCAACAAAATTAAGTAATTATTACAAATTTAACAAACACTTATTTATTAACCTCTGATGTCCTTTCCCCTACCTCGAGGTAATAGTCACAAAACATAGACTTCTTGGATTGGTCGTAGACCAGCCAATTGAACGTTTGTAACCAATGGGGGTTAAACCTGTACGTTCTGGCCGAGACGGAGTCATGGGTGGAGTCGGCTTCGTCGGAAGGTGCCGGTTCCGTGCTTGTGGTCGTCGAGTCAATCTCTTCCATAAGTGGATTCTTTTCAAAGTTTCCATCTTTATTTGATGAAGAAGAACTTCCGAATACAGGGAAATATCTTTTCATTTTTCTGTTTTGCTTAAAAAGTGAATTTCCCGCGACCGTTACAAAGCCACGTGCGAATGTTCGGGAAATGTAGTTTTTTTAGTAGTTGAGCGGAACTGGCGAGCCTATAACTCGAATACATTTCCCTGCATGCATCGCTCCCATCATGCTCCCACACACTCGCTCTTAGCAGTGCCATTGAAAGCCGTACAGAAAGACGTATTCTCACCCTTTCGCACCGGTGCGAGTGGACTTGAATTTATCTTCGCACGTTATATATTTTAATAGCAAATGCGATCAAAACTGTCGCACTGTACAGCCCTGGTCTTGCGGCGTTGAAAATAACCGACACAGTTGGTTGCTGCGGGTCTGCTTTCCCGAACTCACCGTTGTGTTTCAGGAGCATATGTTGCCGCATAGTACTTGTAGTACTCTGGTAGCTCGATTTCGCTTGGCATATTTTACAATCCACCTTATGATCTCCTATTTCTTTAAAGTATTTCAATTCTTCGCTGCGCTTTGCTTTAACCATCTCTTAACTTTTTGAATTCTGGCGTGCCTGAACACGGCACGGCACGGGCTAGGGATGGGCCGATAGTCGATTCTATCGACTATCGGCGATAGATGGATTCCATCGTCGATCGTCTAAAGTTGCCGATAAAAAGGCAATATTTCTTTTTAAATAATAAAAAACAACGTGTGTGTGTGTGTGTGTGTGTGTGTGTGTGTGTGTGTGTGTGTGTGTGTGTGTGTGTGTGTGTGTGTGTGTGTGTGTGTGTGTGTGTGTGTGTGTGTGTGTGTGTGTGTGTGTGTGTGGACCAGAATGGACATCAACAACGACCGAACTAACCTATCTTCTGTTTTTGTTGCACATTGTTTGAGTCATATTCAAGTTTCTAGAATCTATACCAGTAACTCCACTAACTTCTAGTAGTAGACCAAATGTAAATGAATAGCATGCACAGACCAAGACCAACTATTTGTTCTCTCTCTTTAGTACGTCCATGCATAGCGACACGTAAACCTGATGCAGAACCATAAAGGTTCACGAGTACGTTGAAGCGACTGCGTGATCGTGGAGCCCTAACCAGGCTTTAACTCTGGCTACTGATCCCAGGGTTAGGGTCAGGGTTAGCTGACCCTAACCAGGCCTTAACTCTGGCTACTGATCCCAGGGTTACGGTCAGGGTTAGCTAACCCTAACCCTAACCAGGCCTTAACTCTGGCTACTGATCCCAGGCAGGATGTTGCGTCTTCGGTGCAAGACTAAAAACGGGAGCCACCTCATGCAGGGGCTGAGCCAGCACTCGTGCGTGCAGGAGCTGAAGAGCAAGGTGGAGGAGCTGACGGGCATCCCCTGTGACGTGCAGAAGATCCTGGTGGGGTACCCCCCCTCCAGCTTGGACCTGCGGAACGGCCACGCGCACCTCAAGGACTACCCCATCAAATCAGGTGACCTGAACGCACTGTGGCTAGGCTCAGGAACACAGTGGGTCGGTTGTTTTACTGATAACATAGGGTTAGGGTTAGGCTGAGGGCTAACCCTAACCCTAACTAGGGATGGGCGATATGGCCTAAAATCCATATTGCGATATACATTGCAACTTATTGCGACAACGATATATATCACGATATATAAATCATAATAGAACCATTTCAGAACAGGTTACATAGACTAAGGAAAGCCAAACTGCTAAATGTATAAAACAAAAGAAGAAAGAAACTTAGTATGTCGTTTTGAGAACATTTATTGTGCAAAACTGTAATCATACAACATAATGTTGTAGCTGCAGAGACTTTAACAAAGAAAAAAATCTTCTGTTTAATGACGTATACTTCTCTTAATGAAATTAAAACTGGTGGTGTCTTGCTAATAAAGAAACGGATACTGTGAATTAAGGAAATACGTCCAGTATTAGGCATGGCTATTTTAAATAAAGAAAGATCTTCCAAGTGTGTGCACAGATACTTGATATTAAAACATAAAAGTGCAAAATGAACGCATACAATTTTGAAATGAACATGAAATGAGTGCAATCACCAGCACCTCCGTTTCGCTTTCAGCCATATTTACTTAGATGACGATGATGCGTTGAAGCCGGTTGCAGCTCATGGCTCTTTAAATTTCGCGGGTCGCGGATGATGCGTTTGCAGACGGTTGCAGCTCGTGGCTCTTTCAATTTCGAGGGTCGCGGATGATGCGTTGCAGCTGGTTGCAGCTCATGGCTCTTTTTAAATTTCGCGGGTCGCGGAAGATGCGTTGCAGACGGTTGCAGCTCGTGGCTCTTTATATTTCTCGGGTCATGGATAGATCGCGTCAAACATACATTATCGCGATAGGGCAATAAAACTAAAATCTCTATCGTAGGCCATTTTTTATCGTTTATATCGTATATCGTTTATATCGCGCATTCCTAACCCTAACCCAGTAGGAACACAGTCGGGTCGGTTCTTATACTGATAACATATTGTCTCTGAATCTCATATCTTTGTTGAATGTCATTTTAAAAGTATATCCCCCCCGCAGGAGACACACTGATCGTAGAGGAGGAGAAGAACAAGATGAAGACTCAGGCCAGCTCCCCGCCCCCCCAGGCCAGCTCCCTGTCCCCCCAGGCCAGCTCTCCGGCCCCCAAGGCCAGCTCCCCGCCCCCCAAGGCCGGCTCTCCGGCCCCCAAGGCCAGCTCCCCGCCCCCCAAGGCCAGCTCTCCGGCCCCCAAGGTGCCGCGGCTGGAGCCCAGCCCCGAGCCCCGCCCGGTGCTGGCCCGCCGCGTGGTCCCGGCCGACAACTCGTGCCTGTTCACCAGCGTGTCGTACGCGGTGGAGGGCGGCGTCTATGACCCGTCCTGCTCCGCCGAGCTGCGCCGTCTGATCGGCCGCACGGTGGCGGGCGACCCGGCGGCGTACTCAGAGGCCGTGCTGGGCAAGACCAACGAAGAGTACTGCGCCTGGATCGGGCGCGACGACACCTGGGGCGGGGCCATCGAGGTGTCGATCCTGTCCCGCTTCTACCAGTGTGAGATCTGCGTGGTGGACACGCAGACGCTGCGCGTGGACCGCTTCGGCGAGGACGCCGGCTACCGCAAGCGAGTGCTGCTGATCTACGACGGCATCCACTACGACCCGCTGCAGAAGGAGACGCCCGGCTCGGACGCCCCTCCGCAGACGGTGTTCGCCGCCACGGACGACGTCATCCTGGCGCAGGCGCTGGAGCTGGCGGACGAGGCGCGGCGCCGGCGGCAGTTCACGGACGTAAACGGCTTTGCACTGCGCTGTTTGGTGTGCCAGACGGGCCTGGTGGGACAGAAGGAGGCCCGGGACCATGCCAAGGAGACCGGCCACACCAACTTTGGGGAGGTGTGAGAGCTACTCGCTCCCCCATTCCCCCCCGCCCTCACCCCCCTCCTTAACAACGTCAAAATCACACACCCGCTCCCCAATCTGGCAACGCCGTGGTACTGGCTGTTTGTCTGTCGGTCTGCTCGGGCCATCCTCTACCTCACATAGTTCAGCGGAGTCCACGAGGAACCAGTAGACACTGTGGGTTCTGTCAACACGGTCAGTATTCAAGCTACGGTTGGTTCTCAAAGCCTGCTGCGGTGGAACATCCCAGCAAAGCTTTCATTGGGTTCTGCTGTCTCAAGAACCCAGCATGTCAAGCATTGAGCCGGGTGTGAATTAGGGATAGGCCAAAGTGAGTCCACAACCGCAGGAGTCAGTGACGCGTGGGTATGAGTCCTGAGCTGGAGCGGGCTGTCATTGGTTAGCATGCAGTCCTCTTCCGGCCCCGGTATGCCGGATCAGGCTCACGGACTTCATGGTGCTCTGCTGTCTGTCTACTGGTGACCTGAGAGGCTGAACGCACCAGAAAGAATGCTACTCATGTAGCTCACTAGCTAGCACATATTTATTTGGTCTGTATCGGATGTCAGGGTGCCTACCCACACTACTTTTGTGATAGTTTATCTACATTTAGAAGAGGAACAGAATTCAAGCTATAAAGAGAGGATCGTGTTTAGGTGGGGATTAAACTTCTCAGTTCTCAAGTGTTTTTAAAGTGTTACGTTAAGCTAGTCAAGTTACTACTCTGAGATGACGACATGGTTTATGTTCAGGTATATTTTCAAGGTGAATGAAAATTTTTAAAATGCCACTGTTTACATGTGTGCTAATATTTGTGTGAGGAGCAAGATTTAGCTTTTTTAGTTTTAAGTCCAACGTGGGACTTTTAACTGATGTGTAAGGAACTGGTGTTTTTTTATTTTATTGTGATGATTTTGTGTCTTAAGCCCCTGTTCTGATGCACACATTTTTACCGACTACCAAATAATGGTCAGAGGAACAGGGTGAAGGAATGCTGATATTTTATAAATATAATATTCACTCAGTCTTAGACGATGCCAACTGTTCCTACGCACAAAATGCTTTGTTCATGAGCACACATGAACTGTTTGTATAACAATATACTTTTTTTCCACAAATGATCATGTGACTTACACACACACACGCACACACACACACACTCTCTGCTGGTAAAACAGTTGCAGGTACTGTAGATGGAGCAACAAGTCTGATCTCATCTCAATGTTGGACCTATTGATCAAAGGGAGCCAAGAGCAGATCAATCGTTTGAGGTAGTTGATGTCAGGCTGCTGTTCAGTTCCAAGGACAAGGCCTTACTATGCCTTCTTATTGATCGATCCATTGATGATTTCAGTGGGATCGGTGTAGGAAGGCACCCATCACCTTTGTTTTAACCCTTTCAGATCCATTTTACCATCATTACATAGACGAGTACCAATGTGTTCAGCTTATCCCCACTACTGCCACTCAGAGTGTCCCCACTACTGGCACTAGTGTCAGAGTGTCCCCACTACTGGCCCCTAGTGTCAGAGTGTCCCCACTACTGGCCCTAGTGTCAGATTGTCCCCACTACTGCCCCCTAGTGTCAGATTGTCCCCACTACTGGCACTAGTGTCAGAGTGTCCCCACTACTGGCCCTAGTGTCAGAGTGTCCCCACTACTGCCCCCTAGTGTCAGATTGTCCCCACTACTGGCACTAGTGTCAGAGTGTCCCCACTACTGGCCCTAGTGTCAGAGTGTCCCCACTACTGGCCCATAGTGTCAGAGTGTCCCCACTACTGGCCCCTAGTGTCAGAGTGTCCCCACTACTGGCCCTAGTGTCAGATTGTCCCCACTACTGCCCCCTAGTGTCAGATTGTCCCCACTACTGGCACTAGTGTCAGAGTGTCCCCACTACTGGCCCTAGTGTCAGAGTGTCCCCACTACTGGCCCATAGTGTCAGAGTGTCCCCACTACTGCCCCCTAGTGTCAGAGTGTCCCCACTACTGGCCCTAGTGTCAGAGTGTCCCCACTACTGGCCCTAGTGTCAGAGTGTCCCCACTACTGGCCCTAGTGTCAGAGTGTCCCCACTACTGGCCCCTAGTGTCAGAGTGTCCCCACTACTGGCCCCTAGTGTCAGAGTGTCCCCACTACTGGCCCCTAGTGTCAGAGTGTCCCCACTACTGGCCCCTAGTGTCAGAGTGTCCCCACTACTGGCCCTAGTGTCAGAGTGTCCCCACTACTGGCCCCTAGTGTCAGAGTGTCCCCACTACTGGCCCCTAGTGTCAGAGTGTCCCCACTACTGGCACTAGTGTCAGAGTGTCCCCACCACTGGCCCTAGTGTCAGAGTGTCCCCACTACTGGCCCCTAGTGTCAGATTGTCCCCACTACTGGCCCCTAGTGTCAGAGTGTCCCCACTACTGGCACTAGTGTCAGAGTGTCCCCTGGCACTAGGGTCAGATTGTCCCCTGGCACTAGGGTCAGATTGTCCCCTGGCACTAGGGTCAGATTGTCCCCTGGCACTAGGGTCAGATGGTCCCCTGGCACTAGGGTCAGATTGTCGGCATGGGATTTGGTTTTAAGATGTTGATTTATTTGGTTGATTTAAATGATTTATTTTGTGGCCATTTAATCATACTTTGATAAAGATATATGCATTAATTCACCAGAAGATGTCTCGTGTTATGAATTTATAGCTCTTCAAATTGCCTGTTTCATTTTATTGGGATGGTTTAAAATCCCTGGAGGTATGGGATGATGTAAGTTTTGACATTATAAATTTTCCCCTTACGTTTCCAAGGAGTTGTTGACCCTTCCCCCCCCCCCTTGGTCTGAATAAAACACAATAAAAGCACATAAGACAGAATTTGTTGTTGGTCTCTATAAATTGATAATCAGAGTATGTTCAGCTCACAGTCCTAACCAGGGACGCGGGAAGTCAGTCCGAGGGGTGGGTGCTGAGAGAGAATCTATATAATGACGTCATAATAAATGCTGCGCAACATCCGTTGTTTACAGAGAAGAGATGAGGGGTGACGTCACATTCAGGGATCCGCTCTGATAAACACTCTACTGGTGTGTAAAAAGAGTTCTGCCAACTAGCCACTGTTATTCACAAACGTTAGCAAATAAACAATGTGGAAATTAGAGTCAACTCGGCTGATACTGGGCTGAATTTCACACACTAACAACATGCCGACAAGCTGTTGCGGTCGGTAACTCTGTCGTTTTTTATCGGCCGTCATGAAATAAATATAAGGGGAAAACACTGTTGATATTTATCAAATAAAACATAGGGGGGTGACACTGTTGTTTTTCTTTGGTCGTCATGAAAAAAAACAAGGGGTAACACTGTTGTTTTTTATTGGTCGTCATGAAAGAAAACATAAGGGGTAACACTGTTGTTTTTTAATGGTCGTCATGAAAAAAAACATAAGGGGTAACACTGTTGTCTTTGTCAAATAAAATATAAGGGGTAACACTGTCGTTTTTGTCAAATGAAACATGAGGGGTAACACTGTCGTTTTTATCAAATGAAAAACAAGGGGTAACACTGTTGTTTTTTATTGGTCGTCATGAAAGAAAACATAAGGGGTAACACTGTTGTTTTTTAATGGTCGTCATGAAAAAAAACATAAGGGGTAACACTGTTGTCTTTGTCAAATAAAATATAAGGGGTAACACTGTCGTTTTTTATCAGTCATCATGAAAAAAACAAGGGGTAACACTGTCGTTTTTTTTCAAGACGACCAATAAAAAACGACAGTGTTACCCCCTATGTTTTATTTGATAAATATCAACAGTGTTACCCCTTATGTTTATTTCATGACGACCAATAAAAAACAGCAGTCTTACCCCTTATGTTTTTTTTCATAACGACCAATAAAAACGACAGTGTTACCCCTTATGTTTTTTTTCATGACGGCCAATAAAAAACGACAGTGTAACACTGTCGTTTTTATCAAATGAAACATGAGGGGTGACACTGTCGTTTTTCTTTGGTAGTCACGAAAAAAACCATAAGGGGTAACACTGTTCCTTTTTTTATTGGTCGTCATGAAAAAAAACATAAGGGGTAACATTGTTCCTTTTTTTATTGGTCGTCATGAAAAAAAACATAAGGGGTAACATTGTTGTTTTTTTTGGTCGTCATGAAAAAAAACATAAGGGAAATAATAGAAATACACACATACATTTTAATGTCATGTATATCCTCTTTATTGATGATTGATTATTGTGTTTTGTCATTGCCACAGTGGTGCAGTGGGGTGCACTCTGCCTAACCCCCTGGAGACCGGGGTTCAAGTCCGGTCGTTGACCTCTGTTGGAAGTTTTTTTTCTCTATTTCATGCAAATTATAAAGTCAAGTATAACCTTTGTGATGACTTTAACCGGTGTCTTGATGGTGCATTGTTAAGTTCGGAGGTTAACACTCTAAACAGCTCATGTTCCGATCCCTGCAAAAACGTCGACCGGGGTGCCACTGTCGTTTTTTATTGGTCAACATGGAAAAAACATGAGGGGTAACTCTGTCGTTTTTTATCGGCCGTCATGAAATAAATATAAGGGGAAAACACTGTTGATATTTATCAAATAAAACATAGGGGGTGACACTGTTGTTTTTCTTTGGTCGTCATGAAAAAAAACACAAGGGGTAATACTGTCGTTTTTATCAAATGAAACATGAGGGGTAACACTGTAGTTTTTATCAAATGAAACATAAGGGGTAACACTGTCGTTTTTTATTGGTCGTCATGAAAAAAAACATAAGGGGTAACACTGTTGTCTTTGTCAAATAAAATATAAGGGGTTACACTGTCGTTTTTTATCAGTGATCATGAAAAAAACAAGGGGTAACACTGTCGTTTTTTTTCATGACGACCAATAAAAAACGACAGTGTTACCCCTTGTGGTTTTTTTCATGACAACCAAAGAAAAACAACAGTGTTACCCCCTTTGTTTTATTTGATAAATATCAACAGTGTTACCCCTTATGTTTATTTCATGACGACCAATAAAAAACAGCAGTCTTACCCCTTATGTTTTTTTTCATGACGACCAATAAAAACGACAGTGTTACCCCTTATGTTTTTTTTCATGACGACCAATAAAAAACGACAGTGAAACACTGTCGTTTTTATCAAATGAAACATGAGGGGTGACACTGTCGTTTTTCTTTGGTAGTCACAAAAAAAAACATAAGGGGTAACACTGTTCCTTTTTTTATTGGTCGTCATGAAAAAAAACATAAGGGGTAACACTGTTCCTTTTTTTATTGGTCGTCATGAAAAAAAACATAAGGGGTAACATTGTTGTTTTTTATTGGTCGTCATGAAAAAAAACATAAGGGGTAACCATGTTGTTTTTTATTGGTCGTCATGAAAAAAAACATAAAGGGGGTGACACTGTTGTTTTTTTTGGTCGTCATGAAAAAAAACATAAGGGGTAACACTGTTGTTTATTATTTGTCGTCTTGAAAAAAAAAAATTAGGGAAATAATAGAAATACACACATACATTTTAATGTCATGTATATCCTCTTTATTGATGATTGATTATTATGTATTGTCATCGCCTCAGTGGTGCAGTGGGGTGCGCTCTGCCTAACCCCCTCGAGACCGGGGTTCAAGTCCGGATGATGACCTCTGTTGGAAGTTTCTTTTTTCTATTTCATGCGAATTATAAAGTCAAGTATAACCTTTGTGATGACTTTAACCGGTGTCTTGATGGTGCATTGTTAAGTTCGGAGGTTAACACTCTAAACAGCTCATGTTCCGATCCCTGCAAAAATGTCGACCGGGGTGCCACTGTCGTTTTTTATTGGTCAACATGGAAAAAACATGAGGGGTAACTCTGTCGTTTTTTATCGGCCGTCATGAAATAAATATAAGGGGAAAACACTGTCGATATTTATCAAATAAAACATAGGGGGTGACACTGTTGTTTTTCTTTGGTCGTCATGAAAAAAAACACAAGGGGTAATACTGTTGTTTTTATCAAATGAAATATGAGGGGTAACACTGTCGTTTTTATCAAATGAAACATAAGGGGTAACACTGTCGTTTTTCTTTGGTCGTCATGAAAAAAACCATAAGGGGGAACACTGTTGTTTTTTATTGGTCGTCATGAAAGAAAACATAAGGGGTAACACTGTTGTTTTTTATTGGTCGTCATGAAAAAAAACATAAGGGGTAACACTGTTGTCTTTGTCAAATAATATATAAGGGGTAACACTGTCGTTTTTTATCAGTCATCATGAAAAAAACAAGGGGTAACACTGTCGTTTTTTTTCATGACGACCAATAAAAAACGACAGTGTTACCCTTGTGGTTTTTTTCATGACGACCAAAGAAAAACAACAGTGTTACCCCCTTTGTTTTATTTGATAAATATCAACAGTGTTACCCCTTATGTTTATTTCATGACGACCAATAAAAAACAGCAGTCTTACCCCTTATGTTTTTTTTCATGACGACCAATAAAAACGACAGTGTTACCCCTTATGTTTTTTTTCATGACGACCAATAAAAAACGACAGTGTAACACTGTCGTTTTTATCAAATGAAACATGAGGGGTGACACTGTCGTTTTTCTTTGGTAGTCACGAAAAAAAACATAAGGGGTAACACTGTTCCTTTTTTTATTGGTCGTCATGAAAAAAAACATAAGGGGTAACACTGTTCCTTTTTTTATTGGTCGTCATGAATAAAAACATAAGGGGTAACACTGTTGTTTTTTATTGGTCGTCATGAATAAAAACATAAAGGGGGTAACACTGTTGTTTTTTATTGGTCGTCATGAATAAAAACATAAGGGGTAACACTGTCATTTTTATCAAATGAAACGTAAAAAAAACTGTCGTTTTTTATCTGTGGTCATGAAAAACCCATAAGGGGTAACACTGTTGAAAAGTATCGAATAAAACATAGGGGGTAACACCAGGGACGCGGGAAGTCAGTCCAAGGGGGGGGGGGGGGTGTGCTGAGAGAGTCTATATAATGACGTCATAATAAATGCTGCGCAACATTCAGGGCTCCGCTCTGATAAACACTCTACTGGTGTGTAAAAAGAGTTCTGCCAACTAGCCACTGTTATTCACAAACGTCAGCAAGTAAACAATGTGGAAATTAGAGTCAACTCGGCTGATACTGGGCTGAATTTCACACTATAACAACATGCCGACAAGCTGTTGCGGTCCGGGATTATACACAGCGTTATAACAAGGATTCAGGAGGTTATTTCTAAAGGTTTAAAAGGAGAGTGACAATAAAAGAAAGCCTTTATTTTCATCCAGAGTTACGAGTTGTCTGATATGAGGAAAGTGACGGTTTCTCCGTCAAGTGAACCGTCCGTCTTTGCTCTTTTTTTGCCCACCAGTTTACGTGCAGGATTCCAGAATCATAACGATAACATTCAACGTGTCTATTAATATGGCAGCAACATTTTACACCAGTTTTAGAATGTTCACTACAACAGATGTTGAACACCAACATGCTTATGTAAAATCAGCATAGTACGATATTCAGCTATCGACAGTTCTGCGTTGTGCGTCATAGCCTACGTCAGCCTACTCAGACAATGTTCTAAATAAATTGAAATGATAATATGATAAATATCATAAAAAGGGTGGATGTCAATAATTAAATGAAAAATCATGTTGTATGATAAAATTATAAAAAAAAAAAAAAAAGTATTGATTTGTTCATAAAACCTTCTCACTTGCAGTTACAGCCAGAGGCCGCCAGGGGGGGGGGGGTGCTGCAGCACCCTAAGCACCCCCACTTCCCGCGTCCCTGGTCCTAACCCTTATTTTGTTGATTTGGGAAAAGGTCGAATATAACAATCACGTTCAATACAACAGGACCGTTACTTGTAGGCTATCCAGTCGGTTGCAATCTGCAACCTCAGCGCTAGATGCCAGTCTACTAAATTATACACACTACGCCTTTAATAGGATTGAAGGCCTGTTGCGTTTACAGTTGCGACTCGCAGGCATTGCGCGGTAGCATGCATCGACAGGTGCGTGCCGATCCTGTCCGTAGTTGCTTTACAATAACACTCAATGCGGACGGGGTGTGTGGGTCTGCTCCTCTTTTTAGACGTGTGTATAATACGTTGCAGCAGAGCAGGCATAGATTAGAAACCTTCCCACCCGGATTTATATTCTGCAGAGATCTTATTCTCCGGAGGGAGGTGAGGTCTCATCGTCTTATGCACAACCTGCGTCTCTGATTGGCTGGGACCGAGGGCACAAAGTCCGCTCCACAGGTATCAAGCGCTCAGCGTTTGACTGGCAGCTGACCGGGATACGCGGGCGATTTGGGGATTAGTCGAGGGAAGACGACAACATTCCTTTCTTAAGGTACGACACGCATCCAGAACTTGTTAATGCAATCATTTCACTGATGTTTTTGCTGTAACTTGCATCATTATTTAAAGTACTACGATTTATCCGATCTGCATATTTGTAGTCATGTTTTGTATCGATCAGGTGACTCGTGCATAATCGTTTTCGCAAACACGGGCTATAAGGCCTGATGATTAGGCTTACTTGATGGTTAGGCCTATGACACCGTTTTTTGTTTGATATTCTCAATGTTTTAAGGCAGCGTTTCATTTATTGTGTTGACATGTTTTATAAAACAATTAAGCCAAATTGTTATTAGCATCTCCACCATATTATTGCACAACGTGTCCCACTCCCCAGTAGCTCTACCTCTCATGATTTTCAAGTTGTATTGCTATTGAATCCAAAACATCTCAGGTAACGACACAGGGTTCACAGACAGGTGTAGTGGACATTGTCTGACCTAAAGTAGGCTCCCTCCAGATTGTTTAAATGCTTAAAGGTAATTATGTTTGGGCCTATATTGAACTCTCTCCCCGTTATAGCAAGCCACGTGGAATTATGGAAATACTTCTGATTAATTGCTTGTAATGAAAACAAAACTATGAACTTCTCACCTAAAAATCGGAATTTAACAAAAAATGCTGATAAAATAGGCCTACAAATACTCAGTCAAATTGCACATTTTGAATCAATAGCCATAAGCATGGATGCTTCTAGGCTATTGTGTTGTGGATGTATTTGGTGCATTTAGAGAATAACACAATTAACATTGCAATGCTCCAATTAACGTTAGTCGAAGTGCTGCTCCACGAAGATAACGTGAATTCAGTAACGCTTCGGAGCACGCACAACAAGACCACATTATACTGCAGATAAGAGGAATATTGAATATCTCCTATCTGTGTGAAATGGATCCGACCAAGGCGCTGTGGGAGAGGCGTGGGTTGTAATCCGAGTACAACACAACACGTTAGGTCTCTCAGAGACACACTCGGATACCTCACTCTGACCGCGACAAACAAAACCAGGAGTATTATGGAGTTTTAATCTAGAGGTATGCGTGTGTTTTCCACTCACATAGGTTCAAGTACTTGTACCTATAATATAAACAAACCTTGTAATCCACAAGCTAGCGGTTGATCCTGGTTAGTCTTTCCACTTCTTTGTTGAAGTAGAAAAAAATCTACTTCAACAAGGGTGTCAATCTCTCCTAACCTATAGGTAACCTCCTCATACTTATGGGTAACCTTCCCTACGGGTAACATTGTTTATTGTTTATTGTGGATCCCCATTAGTTGTCGCAGAAGCGGCAGACTAGTCTTCCTGGGGTCCAATTAAAATCAGAACATACAAACAATTAATCATCACTCAAATACATGCTGTAATTTATGGGTAATCTGCAAGTAATGTATGGGTAACCTGCCCTAGCCTATGGGTAACCTTACCTAACTTAAGGGTATCCTACCCTAACCTATGGGTAACCTGTCCTAACCTATGGGTAACCTGTCCTAACCTATGGGTAACCTGTCCTAACCTAGGGTTAACCTGTCCTAAACTATGGGTAACCTGTCATAACCTAGGGTTAACCTGTCCTAACCTATGGGTAACCTGTCCTAACCTATGGGTAACCTGTCCTAACCTATGGGTAACCTGTCCTAACCTAGGGTTAACCTGCTTTAGGCGTCCTTCCGGGGGTGAGATGCCTAAGAGCGACACGTGGCCGGGGGGCGCCCTGGACCCAGCGGCCGGTATGGACAGCGCCGGGAGCTGGGACAGCGTGGTCAGTGTCACCTCTGGATGTGTGAGTCAAGTCCCCACGTTCTCTGAAATCATGACAAGAGCAGGAGGCCAGTGGCATGGGGTCGACTTTTTAATATGGTACTTCCAATATGGCACTCAAACTGACTGGGGGGGGACTTGGTGACTCAGCGTGTTGTGTATTAACCCTCTCAGACGCAGAAAATAAATCAACAGCTGCACACATCCGCACACACTGTAGCGTTATGCAAAAGGCCTAAGTAGCTTAACCCTCTCTCAGACGCGACCATCAACATCAACCACTGCCCAGGCAGAGCTAACCTCATCCAAACACAACTCGCCCTTTGTGATGACGTAGTGACAACACACCCAGACGACACTACCCTGCTCCAGTGGAACGGAAAGGCAACGCATGGGTCTCATCTGATTAACACACTCTGAGCCCCGCAGAGCGACGACAGCATGGACTTCCTGTCTGCCGAGGAGCGGGCCTGTCTCATGTTCCTGGAGCAGACCATCGACTCCCTGGACACCGAGGAGGACAGCGGACTGTCCAACGATGAACCGGACCAGCCGCTCCCAGGGAACCTCCAGACCAAGATGGCCAAGCTGTCCGCCTCCATGGACCACAGCAGACTGAACGGTGAGCTCTAGACCCGGGGGCTACGGCCGCTATCAGTGGCTCTGGGATCGTGTGTCAGTCAAGGCCTCCTTCCTTAGGGTTAACCCTAACCCTAGAATAGTAGTTTTGAGCTCTGATTCAATTAAAAATTAGAATGACCCCAGATGAAAGGCTGGTGGAATTCAAATGCAGTGGGTCAAAAACAAACCAAAAATGCCACGTAACCCAGCATACACATGACACAAAAAATCGAACTTAGTATAAAGTGTTGTGCATATTGGAAAGGATGCATGTGCCACAGTAAGTAAGAGGGTAGTGCACAAACTAAGTATGCATCCATGTTTGATGAGGTGCAGAGAAGATACCATAAAATAATGAGTCAGAGACCAATGTAGTCGGAAGTGCAACAGTTTACCTGGAAACACAAATCAATAAAACATTCCAATATTACGCAGTCAATGCAGTCAGTTACACACATGTAAATGTATTTGAAGAACACATGTTTGTTAAACCACATGTTAATTACACACAGACACACTAGCAGTAGCTTCAGGGATGTTTGGCTAGTTCTCCTTCAAGATCATTCCTTGAATACACATGAATCAAATTCAATAGACCTGGAACAACAGAATCAAACAAAGGTGTTGATTCACTTAACGTTAAAACAAAGGTCAGTGAACCAGGACCAAGTCATTCGATGGGATACCGACTAATCACACTCATACAAGACAGTATTGATCTGATCTGTCAGACAGTCAAGGTACAGATGGAATAAATCTGCATGCAGAAACTGGGAGGTTTTTCAATCAATACACGCAATATTACAATATCAGATCCAGAATCTAAAAAAAAAGTATAGGTTTTGGTTTAAGAATATTTTTTTTGTCCACTGTGGTCATCAATTGCATTGCAGTTATTAACCACAGATTGTTTCTTATCAAGTCAATGATTAATGTCAATGCCATGAAGAACAAAGTGCACAGCTTCAAAGCAAATTGAGAAAAGTATGTCTTGGTTAATTACTTTCCATAAGGTGTATCCGTTTCATTCATTTTTATATTGTATTTAAAATATTCTTTGAATTTTACTTTTTACTAACCATTGTCTGCAGATGCTTCGTTCCCTCTCACTGGTGTTTGGTTGTGAATGATCACACAGGGGTATGTCGGCACTAACGGCATTTCATTTGTGTTTGTTTGTTGGTTTTTTAAACCCGAAACAGAAAAACAAAAATAGATACATTTGTAGGCTACACCAGAAGGCAGAACGCAGCGAGCGAAGAAAAAAGAGCCTACCACCTAAACCAGCAATAGACTGTCCAATTATATATTTAGCCTTAGTTATGGCCGCACTTGAACCATATGGGGATTTTATTCGTGAACTATTTGACAATGGAAAGACACACGACGAGATCAGTACCGCTCTAAAGCAATCTGGTGCACCGAAGTGCTCCGTTATGACGGTGAGGAGGTTCTGTGTGGAGCACAACCTTCGAAGAACAAATCTAGTTTCTTTCTTCTTCTATGTAGCCTATTGTACAATATGTAGGCTACTTGTCATTTAGATGTATTTTAATGTTTTATGACCAGCTAGGTTTCTTAGTAAACAGCCACCTGGAATATCATGGCGATCTTCTCCACGGTCATATCGTCCACTCGCAGACTAAGTCGCCGGCTCCCACGGAAAACAATAAAGCTGGCCATTGTAGAATGCGAGACTCAATGGAAAGTTTGAAACGTCTTTATATGTATTTTTTAAAACCACGTGCCCTTTTCCCGGCATTCATTGTGGTTTTATCTAAATATCACACAAACAAAACAAGCAACTGGATTATTCAGTATTCCCGTTTTGATTTAAAAAACAGAAAAATGCCGTTTATTGGTTTATTCCTTTTGCCCTTTTTCCGTTTCAAAACCAAATCAGAAAAACCAAAGAACGACATTTATTTGTTTTTTCTGATTTTGTTTTAAATTGGAATATTCAAAGAACGAACCATACACGGATTGAAGAGGAATCAATGTATTGGTAGAAATAATGTTTTGGTCATTGTTAAGTTATTAATCGTGAAATTATTTGTCATTATGGGGATACATTCTTGGGTTTGAAGCTAGTGTTTTTGAGACAGGGCAAAACTAAGTTTTCATTAGCCAAGATTACGGTATCCCATTCATTTAAGATTTTACGGAGTCCGGCCAACAAAAAATCCCATGCGTTCTGATGTAAAGCCCAATATAACGGATTCTGCATTCTCATTCCTGATTCTGTGTGTCTCCCAGGTGCTCGGCAACAAGACTTGATACATTTTATGAACATTCCTGAGGACCACAAACCCGTCCACAGCTTCCTGGTTCCCACTCCACTGCTGGTGGCCAGTAGCACGACCCACGCCCTGCCAGATTCTAAAACACCAGAGTTTAAGAAGAGCTCTCCAGCAAGGTCCCAGATCAATGCTTTACCCAGTCACCCACCACCATGGCACTCTCCTCCTCATGCTCCCTCCGAGATCAACGTTGTGGTGATCCCTCCCCCCATTAAACCAAAGAGCTTCTTGAGTCGGATCGGGGAAACGCCGCCGCCTCGCGGACCCCTCTCCTACGACGCCCTTGTTTATCTCCGGAGGAGCGCCTCGGCCAAGAAGTCTCCGCTACGTCCCCCGGTCGACCACACGCTAGGCGAGGCGCAGCCCCCTTTCTCCACGGCAAACCAGAACCACAAGGACCTCGCCAGAGCTCCTTCCACTGCTTCTGCTCACAAGGTACTCGATAGACCTCGCACCGGTCCGCCCGTCGTGGCCCCGAAGCCTTCCAAAGCCCCTCCGAGTGAGTCCCCGCCAGCCTCCAATGGAACCCCATCCCCCACATCCCCGTCGGCCGACTCTATCGCTGGCAAACGCTTCCCCGATCCGCAGAAGGTCAGGAAGGAAGCCCTGCAGAAGCTTGGCCTGCTCAAAGAAGAGCGAGAACCAAAGACCGGTCCGACGACATCGCTGTCCCACACTCACTCCCAGCCTGCTCTGGACCCGGTATCCAAGAGGGGGGTGAGGGCTCCGGTCTCCAGTAACCCGTCGGTTCCCCACTGTCAGGTCCCCAAGGAGACGCAGGGCCGGTCTGTTCAGAGCAGCGCCAGTTTCCACCACTGCCCACCGAGGCGTGGGCAAAACTTTCTCTCTGACAGCTCTGACACCAACGTCCCCCGCCCACAGCAGCCGAGAGCAGGCGCTACAGAGAACCACGGACCTTCTCTGTCACGCTCCGTTTCTATGGGTGTCCAGAGCAGCAGTGGAGATGGACACGGACACTTCCAGCATAAGGCGGTGCACATGAAAGTGTCAGAGCCCATAAGAAGAACCGCCCCCGCCAGAGCCCAACCCAAACCCAGCAAGAGGTCAGCCGCGGTGGGCTTGGCCATGCTCCCCGGCATGGGGGCCGACCGGAAGGAAGCCCTGAGGAAGTTGGGGTTGCTGAAAGACTAGCAGGGATGGTGCCGCGGGGTCTGTCTGAAAGCATTTCTATCCCCATCACAGAGGAGAGTGTGTGGAGCCGGTTGAGATTAACTGAGGACTCAGGCACTGATTGGACTTTGGCACATGTCACTCAAGCTATAAACACAAGGAGATGATAAAGAAGAAGTGAAATGTTGATGATGCTGCAATTACTTTTAATTGCATGGACAAATTGGCCTGTCCGAACCCTTTGTTTACATGGTATTTGGTCAATTAGCGGGCACATTTTTTAAATGCAATTAACAACCGGGCGTCGTCAGTCTCCTTCAGCAAAGATAAGGAACGGGTAGTGAAAATGAAAGTGAAGCGTAAGTACAGCGGTGACCAGGAGAGATGCTATTTAAGAATTCTTTTTTTTCACTGGATTTTCTTTTTGAACAAACATTGTATATTATTGCCTGAAAAGAGATTTCTAAAATAATTACTTTGTTATTTTTCACAATGGCAATTTTCTATTTCGATTTTCTTCAAATCAGTTATCTTATTTATTTTTCATATTTTCATAGATATGTATATTAGCTATTCACCTTCATATAAGAGAGACCAACAGCTCCTGCGATAACAAACAGTATTTTGTTTTGCCCTTTTAAACACTGCATTGTGATAAATAAAGCATCCACCAACCGATCACGTGTCCGACAGCACTCTTGAAGTTAAACCAATAGGAAAGCTAATCCTGACGGGTCGATTGTGTTTCCAACGACCCGTCAATCCAACGGATAATCTCTGGAGCACAATGGACAACTAACCCTTCATACTCCTGCCCTAACCCTAACCCTAACCCTAACCCTAACCCTAACTAACCCTTCATACTCCTGCCCTAACCCTAGGCCTCTGGTGGGATTAGCCTGAAGTGCTTTAATTCCTTCAGGGCTTCCTGACTGCAGTGCTGTTCAGCTTCCCCACATTACACCCAGCTCCCAGTGAGTAGTCCCTCCCCGCTGTCCGCTGTTATCCCCAGCTTGGAGCCGCAGCCTACCTAGCCACGCCTTCTTCCATTTCTACCCCCCCCCCCCCTTTGGCGTGGGTCGCTGGAGATGCTAGGGATCTAGGTCTCCCGTCGACCACGTCTAAAGGAACGGTGATTAGCTTATGTAATTAGCCTGTCGGGAATTCTTGAGTTGGCGTGCCGGCCTGGATTAGGGGAGGAGAACGATCTGCTGGCTGGCCGCGTGGTGAAGGGCATTGTCCTTCGTAACCAAGGGGTGTCATGTTTTGAAACCGACACCAGGGCCTCGCTGCTGGACTGTCGTAGTGAACAATGAGCCGGGAAATCAGGCCACAGCTGCCGAGAAACACGACCGACGCAGACAGGGAGCAGGGGCAAGGATTCACTGGGGAGGGTTAGGGTAGCCACTATCGGTCATCTGGACTGGGGAGGGGGGTGAGACAGGTACGGGCCACTATCGGTCATCTGGACTGGGGAGGGGGGTGAGACAGGTACGGGCCACTATCGGTCATCTGGACTGGGGAGGGGGGTGAGACAGGTACGGGCCACTATCGGTCATCTGGACTGGGGAGGGGGGTTAGACAGAGACAGGTACGGGCCACTATCGGTCATCTGGACTGGGGAGGGGGGTGAGACAGGTACGGGCCACTATCGGTCATCTGGACTGGGGAGGGGGGTGAGACAGAGACAGGTACGGGCCACTATCGGTCATCTGGACTGGGGAGGGGGGTTAGACAGGTACGGGGCCACTATCGGTCATCTGGACTGGGGAGGGGGGTGAGACAGGTACGGGCCACTATCGGTCATCTGGACTGGGGAGGGGGGTGAGACAGAGACAGGTACGGGCCACTATCGGTCATCTGGACTGGGGAGGGGGGTGAGACAGGTACGGGCCACTATCGGTCATCTGGACTGGGGAGGGGGGTTAGACAGGTACGGGCCACTATCGGTCATCTGGACTGGGGAGGGGGGTGAGACAGGTACGGGCCACTATCGGTCATCTGGATAGGGTTAGGGTTAGGGGTCACTGGACTGGGGAGGGGGGTGAGACAGGTACGGGCCACTATCGGTCATCTGGATCACAACGATTGTAACCTTTGTTTGTTTAACTAATTTTATACACATGCTTTGACCTCTCACCTCTGTTCCTGAATTCATGTCGCATCGCATCAAAGTCACTCACTCCCATACAGACGGGTTAGATAAGGACACTCCAATTGGCCTGACCCATCTTTGTAGATGTGGAAGTAACCAGAGTTACTGTTGGTATCCACGGCAACAAAAACATCACTCAGTACAGTATCACCCAACCCACAGCCGGAGTAGAACAGGTCTCTGGCTACTCAGCCCCTACTCAGCCTCCACCCTGAGCCATCTCCCTCCATAATCTAACATGACATGCTGTTAGGGTTAGATGCTGTTAGAGTTAGATGCCTAACAGCATGGTTACATGCTGTAACATAGAGGAACGTTCTCGGTTGTCTGTTGTCCACCGGTACGACCCTGAATCAACAGGCCCGCCCCTAGTCGGGCCTTAATAATAGATTACTGCATTTGATCAAAAGCGTTTTCTAAATGACCCAATGTTTACATGTGCATGAATATAGGCGCTAAAGTCTGGCCTTTATATTTACGAACAGCAACAACAGCGTCTATAGAGCCTGTATCAGCCTGACCGGTCCAGGACCCCAAATGCACCTGCGCCGACCGCACCGGACAGGAAACAAGACAGCGCACGCCACACCGCCTCCCTCACCACCTCTCAACACGTCTCCCTCCAAGGGGGGGGGGGGGGGGCGGGGTACACGGGTCTGACACCACGGTGACCCCAGAGGAGAGGGGGTCACCGGGCTCTTCAGTAATAACCACCCATGGGGTACACTCTGCAGGCATCACAGAGGGAGGGCTAATCCACTGAACAACTGTAGGAGTTCAGCGTCATCACATGACCCTCACATGTAGAACGTGTGTCTGTCTGTCATACCACAGCCCTCTAGATCAGAGTCTGGTACCACAGCCCTCTAGATCAGAGTCTGGTACCACAGCCCTCTAGATCAGAGTCTGGTACCACAGCCCTCTAGATCAGAGTCTGGTACCACAGCCCTCTAGATCAGAGTCTGGTACCACAGCCCTCTAGATCAGAGTCTGGTACCACAGCCCTCTAGATCAGAGTCTGGTACCACAGCCCTCTAGATCAGAGTCTGGTACCACAGCCCTCTAGATCAGAGTCTGGTACCACAGCCCTCTAGATCAGAGTCTGGTACCACAGCCCTCTAGATCCCGGGCTGTGAGGTCCTCAGTGTATAAGTCTGGTTTATCATCAGTTCAATTACAAACAAGCATCACACACCATCAGGTGCCGGGGGTCTCAGGCTGGTTCCATTACGGCCCAGGACCTCCCCGGTAGCCCCCCCACCCCCCCGGGTCCAGGGCCCGGGAGCCCCCTCGGGTCCAGGGCCCGGTAGCGCACCCGGGACCCGGACCCGGGACGAGGGCCCTACTCTAAGTTCCCGTCGAAGGGGAGGTGCGTTCTGCTCTTCTTCCTCCGGGCCCGGCTGCCGTTGGGGCCAGGGGCCTCCAGGGACTCCAGCCTGAAGGGCCTGGGGGGGCCGGTGTCTGGCCCCCCCACTGGGCCGCTGTCACTGCTGCCGGTCGGGGGCCCCATGCGGCCGGCTGGGGGGGAAGAGTGGGCGGCTGGGGGGGAGAGGGGCAGAACAGGGATCAGCTTCAACACAATAGGGCTAGGGTTAACCCTAACCCTATTGTGTTAAAGGGTTAGGGTTAGCCCTAACCCTAACCCTTTAACACAATAGGGTTAGGGCTAGGGCTAACCCTATTGTGTTGAAGGGTTAGGCCCTAACCTAACCCTTTAACACAATAGGGTTAGGGATAGGGTTAGGGCAAACCCTAACCCTAACCCACACACACATGTTGTCAGTGGTGCTCAGTGGCTCGTGAACGGTGCGTTGATTCAGGTCGACGGTAGACTGCCCCCTTCCGGACCACACAGGGAAAACAGACGTACTCCGCTGGAGCGCAGCCAAACCAAACACGCAGGGCAGTATGTGGCTATAATCTTCACAGAATGTAATAAAATATATTAAATACAATTGTTCTGCATCTACCATTGATAAAATGATATCGGGTTTGCCATCGACCGCCCCTGATTCCATGTGAATTCCCGTTCCTTCTGGAAAATGACCAATATGACCTCACCACCTTCTATAGGGTTAGCCCTAGCCCTAACCCTTCCTATGTGTCCCCCACGCAGGGTTAGCCCTAGCCCTAACCCTTCCTATGTGTCCCCCATGCAGGGTTAGGGTTAGCCCTAACCCTTCCTATGTGTCCCCCATGCAGGGTTAGGGTTAGGGTTAGCCCTAGCCCTAACCCTTCCTATGTGTCCCCCATGCAGGGTTAGGGTTAGCCCTAGCCCTAACCCTTCCTATGTGTCCCCCACGCAGGGTTAGCCCTAGCCCTAACCCTTCCTATGTGTCCCCCATGCAGGGTTAGGGTTAGCCCTAACCCTTCCTATGTGTCCCCCACGCAGGGTTAGGGTTAGGGTTAGCCCTAGCCCTAACCCTTCCTATGTGTCCCCCATGCAGGGTTAGGGTTAGCCCTAACCCTTCCTATGTATCCCCCACGCAGGGTTAGGGTTAGCCCTAGCCCTAACCCTTCCAATGTGTCCCCCATGCAGGGTTAGGGTTAGCCCTAGCCCTAACCCTTCCAATGTGTCCCCCACGCAGGGTTAGCCCTAGCCCTAACCCTTCCTATGTGTCCCCCATGCAGGGTTAGGGTTAGCCCTAGCCCTAACCCTTCCAATGTGTCCCCCATGCAGCCCGGCCCGCGGCAGTCCTCACCCAGAGCCTTGCAGGGCTCTCCCCCCAGCAGCTGGCTGGCTCTGGTGGACCTGAAGTAGTTGGTGGCGATGTTCTCACTGTTGCTGCGGTTCAGCAACGCCTTGTACCGGTCCTCCTCGCCCTAACACAGGTTAGGGTTAGGGTTAGGGTTAGGGTTAGGGTTCAGCAACGCCTTGTACCGGTCCTCCTCGCCCTAACACCGGCCGCCCCCATTGGTTAAGGAGACACAGGTTAGTCTGCTGAAGGCTAGGAATGCGCGATATAAACGATATACGATATAAACGATAAAAAATGGCCTACGATAGAGATTTTAGTTATATTGCTCTATCGCGATAATGTATGTTTGACGCGATCTATCCATGACTCGCGAAATATAAAGAGCCACGAGCTGCAACCGGCTGCAACGCATCGTCCGCGACCCGCGGAATTTAAAGAGCCACGAGCTGCAACCGGCTGCAACGCATCGTCCGCGACCCGCAGAATTTAAAGAGCCACGAGCTGCAACCGGCTGCAACGCATCGTCCGCGACCCGCGGAATTTAAAGAGCCATGAGCTCCAACCGGCTTCAACGCATCATCGTCATCTAAGTAAATATGGCTGAAAGCGAAACGGAGGAGCTGGTGATTGCTCTCATTTCATGTTCATTTCAAAATGATCTGCGTTAATTTTCCACTTATTGGTATCTGTGCACACACTTGGAAGATTTTTCTTTATTTAAAATAGCCATGCCTAATACTGGACGTATTTCCCTAATTCACAGTATCCGTTTCTTTATTATTCTTTATTAAGACACCACCAATTTTTATTTCATTAAGAGAAGTATACGTCATTACACAGAAGATTTTTTTCTTTTTTAAAGTCTCTGCAGCTACAACATTATGTTGTATGATTAGTTTTGCACAATAAATGTTCTCAAAACGACATACATTTAGCAGTTTAGCTTTCCTTAGAGTCTATGTAACCTGTTCTGAAATGGTTCTATTATGATTTATATATCGTGATATATATCGTTATCGCAATAGGTTGCATGTATATCGCAAAATGGATTTTAGGCCATATCGCCCATCCCTACTGAAGGCACCCCATTGGTCGGAACACGCACACGCACACACACACACACACACACACACACACACACACACACACACACACACACACACCATGTAGTCCTCCCTTGCGTCTGCTGCTGAGACGCGCCGGGCCTTGGTCCTCTGGGTGGGGGGGGGCACAGCTGGGGAGGGGGGGGGGGGAGAAGAATAGGGTTAGGGTTATATTATGTTATTATGTCTAACCCCAGCCTCTATAAGGGTTAGGGTTATATTATGTTATTATGTCTGACCCCAGCCTCTATAAAGGGTTAGGGTTATATTATGTTATTATGTCTAACCCCAGCCTCTATAAAGGTTAGGGTTATATTATGTTATTATGTCTAACCCCAGCCTCTATAAAGGTTAGGGTTATATTATGTTATTATGTCTAACCCCAGCCTCTATAAAGGTTAGGGTTATATTATGTTATTATGCCTAACCCCAGCCTCTATAAAGGGTTAGGGTTATATTATGTTATGTCTAACCCCAGCCTCTATAAAGGTTAGGGTTATATTATGTTATTATGTCTAACCCCAGCCTCTATAAAGGTTAGGGTTATATTATGTTATTATGTCTGACCCCAGCCTCTATAAAGGGTTAGGGTTATATTATGTTATTATGTCTAACCCCAGCCTCTATAAAGGGTTAGGGTTATATCATATGTTATTATGCCTAACCCCAGCCTCTATAAAGGGTTAGGGTTATATTATGTTATTATGTCTAACCCCAGCCTCTATAAAGGTTAGGGTTATATTATGTTATTATGTCTAACCCCAGCCTCTATAAAGGTTAGGGTTATATTATGTTATTATGTCTAACCCCAGCCTCTATAAAGGGTTAGGGTTATATTATGTTATTATGTCTAACCCCAGCCTCTATAAAGGTTAGGGTTATATTATGTTATTATGTCTAACCCCAGCCTCTATAAAGGGTTAGGGTTATATTATGTTATTATGTCTAACCCCAGCCTCTATAAAGGTTAGGGTTATATTATGTTATTATGTCTAACCCCAGCCTCTATAAAGGTTAGGGTTATATTATGTTATTATGTCTAACCCCAGCCTCTATAAAGGGTTAGGGTTATATTATGTTATTATGTCTAACCCCAGCCTCTATAAAGGGTTAGGGTTATATTATGTTATTATGTCTAACCCCAGGCTCTATAAAGGGTTAGGGTTATATTATGTTATTATGTCTAACCCCAGCCTCTATAAAGGTTAGGGTTATATTATGTTATTATGTCTAACCCCAGCCTCTATAAAGGTTAGGGTTATATTATGTTATTATGTCTAACCCCAGCCTCTATAAAGGGTTAGGGTTATATCATATGTTATTATGTCTAACCCCAGCCTCTATAAAGGTTAGGGTTATATTTAGGGCTGGGCGATATGGGCCAAAATGAATATCTCGATATATTTTTACTATATCTCGATACACGATATATATCTCGATATATTTTGAATCTCCTCTAGAGCACATCATAAATGCTCGATTCAACCATGTCTGGCATAATGTTACGTCAGTAATAATTCTAGTATTCCTGAAATATAAGTCTGCATGTAGATTACATGAAACAACAGATTGTTTAAACTCATTAGTGCTTTGTATTGGAACAATTTAGAACTTGCACATAAGAAAAGGAAAATCACAGCAAGTTAGATTTACCAACACAGCATTTATTCAAACCGTTAATTATTTATTAACTGTTAATAATAATTATTATATATACACTGCCAGACGACGGATCCAATGCTATTCTTTTTCAAAACCAAATCCTCAGTTTCCATCCTTTTTCTCTCTCGCTGTTCTCACTCACCGGTCGGAGACACACCTACAGCAGCGCGCCGTCCAGACTACGTCACACACGCGCGTCCATGAGAATCTCGCGGACTCGCAACGGGCGGGGGGAGTGAGTGTGTTTGTGCCATTGCATGTCTTTACCTTTTGTGGAAGAGGGAGAGACGTCGGACGCGAGCTTTTGATATTATACAATTATATTATATTATATACTATTATATATAGAGCTCCGGGAGTCGCAAACGGCAACAATCACTTTCTCCTCCATGCTGCAGTTCACCCCGGACTGCACTGAGTTTGACGGTTGAACGCTGATTGGCTGTTTACGTTACATATGTCACTCAGTGACCACGCTGTTGAACGCTGATTGGCTGTCATCACGAGAAATGAAAATACATTTCAACTTTGTCGCGCCACAAATCCTCGTGAACGCGCTCGCCTCTGCACAGCGAAAGTGTGGCGCGACAAATCAAAACTTGGTTTTCTCTCGCGAAGAATTCGCCCAATACGCGTCTACGTTCACTTTATATGGGATTTTGTCGCCCTATCGCGTTTGGTGTGAACGCACAATGAGTATGCCGGCGGCAGCAAAAATAAACATTACGTGCCAATTTGTATTCGATGTTCGCGACAGGGGCATTTTATACATCCCCTGGAGAACATCTCGCGATACATCGCATATATTCGATATATCGCCCAGCCCTAGTTATATTATGTTATTATGTCTAACCCCAGCCTCTATAAAGGGTTAGGGTTATATTATGTTATTATGTCTAACCCCAGCCTCTATAAAGGGTTAGGGTTATATTATGTTATTATGTCTAACCCCAGCCTCTATAAAGGTTAGGGTTATATCATGTTATTATGCCTAACCCCAGCCTCTATAAAGGTTAGGGTTATATCATATGTTATTATGCCTAACCCCAGCCTCTATAAAGACGGTCTCACCTGAAGGCAGGGAGGTCTTCTGCACCACGACGTCCGGCAGCCTCCAGGTGGCGCTGTCCTCGTCCCAGCAGGCCTCCCGCTGCAGGGCGTCCAGGTTGTTGTAGTTGCAGTCCCTGCGCACCAGGGGCGCCATGCGCTGCAGCAGTCCGTTGTGCAGCAGCGCCTCCCGCTCCAGCCGGCGGACGGTGGCCAGGTAGTCGTTCCTCTCCACCTCGAACTCCGCCTGCAGGTCTCGGATCTCCAGCTTGGCGGCTTTAAACTAACGCATTAAGTTCACAAAACTCATGTTTTTGCAACAACCAGCCATCGGCAGTATTCGTACCAATATATACCCTAACGCTGAGTCCTACATTCAAGTATTTCTGCTTTACTTTCCTAAAATAAATATGACTTGCATGCACGATCATTGGCGATATTCGGGATGGTAATACTACTACTTCATACCATAAGAGTGGTATTAGTAGTAGCAGGATATTTAATCAAAAAGTTCAAATAAATCTAAATTACATGAGCTTTATTTGGATCCAATAAAAATGATGTAAGATATCACGATTTGAAAGTTAAATGCAATAGGATGATTATTAAAATAATTAAGACCATTATTTATATCATACAAAATGTATTCTGAGACATTAAAGCGTGGTGAAAAACCAACGAACCAAAATCAAACCTCCACAGAGCATCAAACCTCCAGAGCATCAAACCTCCAGAGCATCAAACCTCCACAGAGCATCAAACCTCCAGAGCATCAAACCTCCACAGAGCATCAAACCTCCACAGAGCATCAAACCTCCACAGAGCATCAAACCTCCACAGAGCATCAAACCTCCACAGAGCATCAAACCTCCACAGAGCATCAAACCTCCACAGAGCATCAAACCTCCAGAGCATCAAACCTTCACAGAGCATCAAACCTCCACAGAGCATCAAACCTCGTAGAGCATCAAACCTCCGCAGAGCATCAAACCTCCACAGAGCATCAAACCTCCACAGAGCATCAAACCTCCACAGAGCATCAAACCTCCACAGAGCATCAAACCTCCAGAGCATCAAACCTCCAGAGCATCAAACCTCCACAGAGCATCAAACCTCCAGAGCATCAAACCTCCAGAGCATCAAACCTCCACAGAGCATCAAACCTCCACAGAGCATCAAACCTCCACAGAGCATCCAACCTCCAGAGCATCAAACCTCCAGAGCATCAAACCTCCACAGAGCATCAAACCTCCAGAGCATCAAACCTCCACAGAGCATCAAACCTCCACAGAGCATCAAACCTTCACAGAGCATCAAACCTCCACAGAGCATCAAACCTCCACAGAGCATCAAACCTCCACAGAGCATCAAACCTCCACAGAGCATCAAACCTCCACAGAGCATCAAACCTCCACAGAGCATCAAACCTCCAGAACATCAAACCTCCAGAACATCAAACCTCCAGAGTATCAAACCTCCACAGAGCATCAAACCTCCAGAGCATCAAACCTCCACAGAGCATCAAACCTCCAGAGCATCAAACCTCCACAGAGCATCAAACCTCCACAGAGCATCAAACCTCCAGAGCATCAAACCTCCAGAGCATCAAACCTCCAGAGCATCAAACCTCCACAGAGCATCAAACCTCCACAGAGCATCAAACCTCCACAGAGCATCAAACCTCCACAGAGCATCAAACCTCCAGAGCATCAAACCTCCAGAGCATCAAACCTCCACAGAGCATCAAACCTCCAGCGCATCAAACCTCCACAGAGCATCAAACCTTCACAGAGCATCAAACCTCCAGAGCATCAAACCACCGCAGAGCATCAAACCTCCACAGAGCATCAAACCTCCAGAGCATCAAACCTCCAGAGCATCAAACCTCCAGAGCATCAAACCTCCAGAGCATCAAACCTCCACAGAGCATCAAACCTCCACAGAGCATCAAACCTCCAGAGCATCAAACCTCCAGAGCATCAAACCTCCACAGAGCATCAAACCTCCAGAGCATCAAACCTCCAGAGCATCAAACCTCCACAGAGCATCAAACCTCCAGCGCATCAAACCTCCACAGAGCATCAAACCTTCACAGAGCATCAAACCTCCAGAGCATCAAACCACCGCAGAGCATCAAACCTCCACAGAGCATCAAACCTCCAGAGCATCAAACCTCCAGAGCATCAAACCTCCAGAGCATCAAACCTCCAGAGCATCAAACCTCCAGAGCATCAAACCTCCACAGAGCATCAAACCTCCACAGAGCATCAAACCTCCAGAGCATCAAACCTCCAGAGCATCAAACCTCCACAGAGCATCAAACCTCCGCAGTGCATCAAACCTCCACAGAGCATCAAACCTCCAGAGCATCAAACCTCCACAGAGCATCAAACCTCCAGAGCATCAAACCTCCAGAGCATCAAACCTCCACAGAGCATCAAACCTCCACAGAGCATCAAACCTCCAGAGCATCAAACCTCCACAGAGCATCAAACCTCCAGAGCATCAAACCTCCACCCAGAGCGTCTGGTTCCCCCTTCCCCTCAGGGCCCAACAGGCTCCCCTCGGGGCCTGCCTCAGCCCGGGGCCCTGCCTCAGCCCGGGGCCCTGCCTCACCCCGGGGCCCTGCCTCACCCCGGGGCCCTGCCTCAGCCCGGGGCCCTGCCTCACCCCGGGGCCCTGCCTCACCCCGGGGCCCTGCCTCACCCCGGGGCCCTGCCTCAGCCCGGGGCCCTGCCTCACCCCGGGGCCCTGCCTCAGCCCGGGGCCCTGCCTCACCCCGGGGCCCTGCCTCACCCCGGGGCCCTGCCTCAGCCCGGGGCCCTGCCTCACCCCGGGGCCCTGCCTCACCCCGGGGCCCGGCCTGACCCCGGGCCCGGGCTGAGGCCAGGACCCGGGTTGAGGCAGGGCCCGGCGGGCTCACCTTGGCCTGGATGCGGGTGAGCAGCTGGCCCTTGGCGTGCAGCTCGTCCTGGATGGAGTCGTAGACCCGCAGCATGACGCTGTCCCCCTCCTCGCCGCCCTCCCCCAGCGCCGTGATGAGCTGCAGCTTCCTCTGGTCGGCCAGCCTCTTCCTCTGCCGCTGCCGTTGCCGCAGCTCTGGGTTCATGGCCTGCTCCCCCCCCACCACCTGCTGCTCCAGCTGCTGCAGCCTGCACAGTGCACACACACACACACACACACCATCACACACACACACCATCACACACACACACCATCACACACACACGGCATCACACAAACATCAAACATACACACAAGCACACACATCATTACACACACATTATACAAACACACACAGACATCATCAGACGAATACACACACACACCGGCTTACCGCTCGAGGGCGTGTCTGTGGGGGGGAGGGGTTAGGGTTGGGGGGGGGGGGGCGTACCGCTCGAGGGCGTGTCTGTGGGGGGGAGGGGTTAGGGTTGGGGGGGGGGGGGGCGTACCGCTCGAGGGCGTGTCTGTGGGGGGGAGGGGTTGGGGGGGGGGGGGCGTACCGCTCGAGGGCGTGTCTGTGGGGGGGGAGGGGTTAGGGTTAGGGGGGGGGGGGGCGTACCGCTCGAGGGCGTGTCTGTGGGGGGGAGGGGTTGGGGGGGGGGGGCGTACCGCTCGAGGGCGTGTCTTTGGGGGGGGAGGGGTTAGGGTTAGGGGGGGGGGGGGCGTACCGCTCGAGGGCGTGTCTGTGGGGGGGAGGGGTTGGGGGGGGGGGGCGTACCGCTCGAGGGCGTGTCTTTGGGGGGGGAGGGGTTAGGGTTAGGGGGGGGGGGGGCGTACCGCTCGAGGGCGTGTCTTTGGTCCAGTGGTCCTGGTCCAGGTCCTGGTCGGGGGGCAGGAAGGTCTCCACATGCCCCTCCCTCTCCATGGACCTCGGGCGCTGGGCTCCTCTGCACAGGAGGGTATGGGTTCACATCCCTAACCTCTGCACAGGAGGGTATGGGTTCACATCCCTAACCTCTGCACAGGAGGGTATGGGTTCACATCCCTAACCCTAACCTCTGCACAGGAGGGTATGGGCTCACATCCCTAACCTCTGCACAGGAGGGTATGGGCTCACATCCCTAACCTCTGCACAGGAGGGTATGGGCTCACATCCCTAACCTCTGCACAGGAGGGTATGGGTTCACATCCCTAACCTCTGCACAGGAGGGTATGGGTTCACATCCCTAACCCTAACCTCTGCACAGGAGGGTATGGGCTCACATCCCTAACCTCTGCACAGGAGGGTATGGGCTCACATCCCTAACCTCTGCACAGGAGGGTATGGGTTCACATCCCTAACCTCTGCACAGGAGGGTATGGGTTCACATCCCTAACCTCTGCACAGGAGGGTATGGGTTCACATCCCTAACCCTAACCTCTGCACAGGAGGGTATGGGTTCACATCCCTAACCCCTGCACAGGAGGGTATGGGCTCACATCCCTAACCTCTGCACAGGAGGGTATGGGTTCACATCCCTAACCCCTGCACAGGAGGGTATGGGCTCACATCCCTAACCTCTGCACAGGAGGGTATGGGTTCACATCCCTAACCCCTGCACAGGAGGGTATGGGTTCACATCCCTAACCTCTGCACAGGAGGGTATGGGCTCACATCCCTAACCTCTGCACAGGAGGGTATGGGCTCACATCCCTAACCCCTCTCACTCACACTCAATAATCGCTGGTTTAGATGTGAATAAGAGGTTCTATGTAAATCCCAGACTCAGGAAATGAGGGGGTCACGGGAGGAACTACAGGACACTAGTAACAAAGAGATTCAAATAGAGCTTGAATATGAGTAAGAAAAAATAAATATATATATTATGTATGCAAAATCCATATCTACGCACCCTATATTGTATTGCTCTATACTGACACATGAGCATGGTAGATACTCCCGGGGCTGGATTGTGTTCCTATGACCTCCGACCTACCCGTTGTACTTCCTGCTTGGAGGAGGACCTAGCAGCAGGTAGTTCCTGTGCCTGGCTCATCGGCGGGGCGCTTTCTGACAGAGAGACAAAGTCAACAGCTCCTTTCAATAACACAGCCCAACTCATACCAAAGTACATCATAGTCTACAAGGGAGGGAAGTGCAGTGGTCCCACCGGTACCCTTGAGCAAGATACCTAAGCCCTACCTAAGCATCTGTGAAATGCCCCAATATTCATCGTAAAAAAGAACAGATGGCACCTCAACACATTGCGAGTGAGAATGACAATATGTGTAACAACGATGTGTTTCCTGAGCTTTAACAGAACAGATCCAGCAGCTCTACCGAGCGTTGGCCCACAGCGCCCCCTGCTGCCAGCGCTCTGCTCCAGGCGGGCCAGCTGGCCCTCATAGGCTCGCCGGAGGGCAGCCATGTCCTCCAGGAGGAGGGCTCTGGACCGCTGCTCTGCGCTGTACTCGGCCTGCAGGCGGCTCAGCTTCTCCTCGTACTCCTGCACACAGCGCAACGCGGGCCGGGTCACCTTCTACACCGGGGCTCTCAAACTCGCGGCCTGCGGGCCAACTGCGGGCCGCAGTCACCTTCTACACCCACTCTGACCATGTGAAGGTCATTGGTGGAAAGACAACTGATCTGCTGCTGCGTTGGATCGCCTTGAATTCTGTCCCTTGTCGTTGTTGTCATGTTATGTTCCTGTTTGTGCTTCTATCCGGTCTCTCTTGTCGTTGTTCATGTTATGTTCCTGTTTGTGTTGTTTCTGCTTCTATCCGGTCTCTCTTGCGAGTTGCGCAACCTCAATAAGATTGACAAATGTTCTATAAATGCTGATTAAATAAAGGTTTATGAAGTAATACACAGTGGTTCTCTGAGAGGGGGTGCAGTGTGTTTGGGCTGCAGAGGGCTGTGGTCCAATAGGGGTTGGTACGGGTACCTGTTTAATCTTCTCCTTCTCTGCCTCTGTTGTCCTGGAGTCTGCAGCCCTGGAGCCTACAGCCCTGGAGCCTAGAGTGCTGGAGCCTAGAGTGCTGGAGCCTAGAGTGCTGGAGCCTAGAGTGCTGGAGCCTAGAGTACTGGAGTGGGGCCTCTCTTGCTCAGCATCAGAGCCTTCAGACAGCCCAGCTGGGGAACAAACAACCAATCACATCAATCACATTCAGAGGATTGGATTGTGACGAAAACAGACTAGGCAAACTAAGCAGACAAAGTCTACAAAGTTAAACACACACATTAATATTCTAATAACCAAAGACAAAACAAACATTTCCTGTGTTGACCCAGAGCTGCTGCTGCTGGTAGGTCAGTACTGCAGCGTGTATCCCAGGTCTCACTAGTGACCCGGGTTAGATTCTGACCGGCAGCTTGTAGCTACCCGGGTTAGATTCTGACCGGCAGCTTGCAGTGACCCGGGTTAGATTCTGACCGGCAGCTTGTAGTGACCCGGGTTAGATTCTGACCGGCAGCTTGCAGTGACCCGGGTTAGATTCTGACCGGCAGCTTGCAGTGACCCGGGTTAGATTCTGACCGGCAGCTTGCAGTGACCCGGGTTAGATTCTGACCGGCAGCTTGTAGTGACCCGGGTTAGATTCTGACCGGCAGCTTGCAGTGACCCGGGTTAGATTCTGACCGGCAGCTTGTAGTGACCCGGGTTAGATTCTGACCGGCAGCTTGCAGTGACCCGGGTTAGATTCTGACCGGCAGCTTGCAGTGACCCGGGTTCGACTCTAACCCGCGGTCCTATGTGACACGCCGCTCCCTCTTCAGTCCCCCCTAACCCTAACCCTAACCCTAACCCTAACCCTAATGCCGCGTTTCCACTGCAGGGTGCGGAACGGATTGGATCGCAAAGGTGCGGTAGGGAGGGGGCGGTATAGCCCAGCTCAGTTCCGAGGTCGCGTTTCCACTGCCGACAGTCCCCTTGGTGGTAGGCCGGATGTCGATCGCCGCGGCAGCTACGTAAACATCGTAAACAACGTCTTCCTCCCCAAGAATGCAGACGAACGTCTCCACCTCCTTGTTCGCCCAAGCAAGCTTTATACGCGACATGTTAATTGTAAAGAATAATACCTTGAGGCTACTGTTTGTTTGTTTTTATCCCCGCGTCACCCGGAAGTGACGATTCTGTCGACCAATCAACGGAGGGGGGGTGTAGCTAGAATTTCACGGGACCCTTTCAGGCGTCTGGTCTCGTTTTGGGTACCGCAACGGAGGAGTCCCGAGAATGGGGCCGGAACGGGTACGGCAAAGCCCGGGTCACGCCCACTTTTGGCGGTGGAAACGCGACCCGACCCGCACCTTTGAGATCCGATCCGTTCCGCACCCTGCAGTGGAAACGCGCCATAACCCTCCAAATCAAAGCCCAACCCAGGGAGAGCGGACCCACTGGGGGGGAGCGGGTCCCGCGGTCCCCCGCCGGCCAGCAGCTCCCTCAGGGTCTGGATCTCCTGGCGGTACTGCCGCAGCAGGGCGTCCTTGGGGTCCTGGTTGAGGCGCGGCCGGTTCTGGATGCTCTTGGCGCGGTGGGCGTAGCGCAGCGTGCTCAGGCTCTCCTCGTAGCTGTCGTCGGCGGGCGACAGGCAGGCCACCATGAGGGTGCAGGTGTTGCCCCCCAGCGAGTCCTGCAGCAGCCGGGTCAGCTTGGAGTCGCGGTACGGCACGTGACGCGAGCGCCCGTCCACCAGCGCCGAGATCACGTTGCCCAGCGCCGACAGCGACAGGTTGATCTTGGCCGCCTCGCGCAGACGCTCCCCGGTGGCGCCCGTCTTGGACTGGCGCTCGCTGCCCGCGAGGTCGACCAGGTTCAGCTTCCCCGCCCGCAGCCGGTCCACGCCGCCCTCTTCTGGAGGCACGCACGCACACACACACACAAACACGCACGCACACACGCATGCACACACGCACACGATGACCCTGAGCTGGATCATGGCCTGTATGGGGAGTGTGTGTGTGTGTGTGTGTCTCCATGTGTGTGTGTGTGTGTGTGTTTGTGTGTGTGTCTCCATGTGTGTGTGTGTGTGTGTGTGTGTGTGTGTGTGTGTGTGTGTGTGTGTGTGTGTGTGTGTGTGTGTGTGTGTGTGTGTGGCTGACCCGTGCCGCAGACCTCCAGGTGGATGGTGAAGATGGAGTGTGAGCGGGAGGAGTCCTTGTTCATCAGGGTGTAGGCCGTGGAGCGGCCCCTCCAGCCGCGCTCCATCAGCCGCTCACACTCCCCCACGCTGTGCACCGCGTGCAGGGACAGCTCCCGCACGTACACGCCCCGGTCCGGGTGCTCCTTCAGCTGACGGGACCACACACACACACACACACACACACACACACACACACACACACACACACACACACACACACACACACACACACACACACACACACACACACACACACACACACACACACACACACACCCCAAAACACAGACACACACACACACACACACACACACACACCCCGAAACACAGACACACACACACCCCAAAACACAGACACACACACACACACACACCAAAACACAGACACACACACACACACAGACACACACACAGACACACGCCCCAAAACACACAGAAACACACACACACACACACACACACCCGAAACACAGACACACACACACACACACACACACACACCCCCCAAAACACAGACACACACACACACACACACACCCCGAAACACAGACACACACACCCCAAAACACAGACACACACACACACACCAAAACACAGACACACAAACACACACACACACAGACACACACACAGACACACGCCCCAAAACACACAGACACACACACACACCCCCCAAAACACACACACACACACACATGGAGACACACACACACACACATGGAGACACGCACACACACACACACACACACACACACACACACACACACACACACACACACACACACACACACACACACACACACACACACACACACACACACACACAAAGTGTGCTATATTCATATATATATATTCAATATACTTCTTAATTATGTGTTTTGGATCAAAACCTGACCTGAAGATGTCATCAATTGCATCATAACAGGTTTTAAACCCATATTGATGGGGGGATGCATGGATGATCCATCAGTTACTATTAGGCAGAGCCTTTGTTCTCGGTGGTAATGAGTGTGTTCTGCAGTCACAAACAGGGTTCTTTCTATTGGTATATAAACAGTATGATCCCATTGACCATGTACATTCAGCAGACGCTGTCATCCAAAGCGATAAGTACATTTGCCAAAAGACAGAGAAACAACAATATATCAATCTCGGTACAGTAAAGACAATCATAGAAACAAGTGCCAAGCACATACAATGGCTTGGTTAACCCATTACCTGTGTACAACAAACATAGTTAGGAAAGGATTTCATACAATACTCAGCACAATAAATAGGTTAGCACTTTAGCGCATAGCACTTTAGCACATAGCACTTTAGCACATAGCACTAAGCACTTTAGCACTAAGCACTTTAGCACATAGCACTTTATCCTCAAGTTCTAGTGCAATAGGGCAATATGCAATACAATATAATATTAACACTTGCACTTTATCCCCATACTGTCGATTATTATGCAATACAGCAAAGCGCAATTAGTCTATGAAGCTCCATGTTGTCAATGTTAAAATGTTGGTTTGTCTGTTTGTTGTACGCTCTGTGTATGTTATGAAAGCAATGATGCACTGTGCCCAAGACAGATTTCCCCACGGGGATAATAAAGATGATCCTAACCTATCATAACTATTTTTAGGTGCCTGCATTGCATATAGGCAATACATTGATGTTACCATACTGTAGTATAGTACATTACATAGATGGTATATGTATACACATGTATGGGCTCATCATTACTATATTACTAGTCTTGCCCAGGGATGCCTAGACTTTGAACTTTGGCGATTTTAACTCTTCTGGTTCTGTTACCTCCATTCTCTGCTTGGGGTCGCTGCCCAGCAGGTCTCTGACCTCCTCGTTGTAGATCTCCAGGTATGACGCCCTCACTAAGAATTTGGCATTTTCTGCACACTAGTGTGGATCACACACACACAACCACACACACGCACACACACAAATGGGAACTTGAGAAATAGAATACATATGCTTTTGCACAGTGGTAGTGCTATAGGTATTATTAGATTCCGAACTCTTCAGGCCAAGGGATCTATTTCTAGAACGGAAAGTTGTTGAAGAAAATAGCCCAATTTGCATCATCTCACCACACTTAGTAGTAATCTGATCTTTCTGTTTGCAAATATCAGCCCTTCACAAAACCTTTTAAACCTTTGCAATTATTACTTAATCATTTATTTCAACCCTCTTAAGCCCAGTCAACAATCATCCGTGACCGCATAAGCGTATCAGGAGACCCAAATATTGTACTGACGAGGTCGGGTACCACCACAGCTGCACTCTGCCACAGTGTCTATGGTAACACACCGACATGTTGAAGTCAGGGCGTCTTTCATCTACCTGAATGCTCTCGAAGATGTGGTCAAAGGCGCGGGGAATGACCCCCCTCTGGGCGTTCGGCTCCGGCACCCCCTGCATGGTGAAGGACTTCCCACTGCCCGTCTGGCCGTAGGCGAAGATGGTCCCGTTGTAGCCCTCTGTCACCCCCTGACCACATGGGGACAGCATGGGGAGACAGAGCTCACCATAGGGCAGGGGCTTTCACCATGATTTAGCCAATCTGGCTCCCAGATTTGGTTGCTGGTGACTGAAAGGTCCTGTGTTCAGACCCAATGACCGTCCCTGGTCCTCTGCATCCTAGGGCAAGAGGCCTCCGTCCGCACAACCACTCACTGTGGGTAAATATAAGGGTATGCCTGTTGCCAAACTAGATGGGCCTGTCTAGTTTACAGAGGATTCATAACCTGGCCTAAATGACAAGAATACAACAGGCTGGTGGCTTTAGTAAATAATGAGGTCGCCAACGATGGGAGCTGGTTTACAGTAAGGCATTATGGAAACCAGGCATAGCTTACTAGATTGAAACAGGTCGTGTGGTCGAGTTTCAAATTCACAATTAAAGGTGTCCCATGACCTATGCGTGTAGGCTTTGTGTTACTGCCAGCAGTGCCCAGTACCTATTCCCTTAAAATAAATCGGAAGGGACTAAAAATACACACCTCAACCAACGGATAGGCAATTTCGTTGTACATCTCCTCGGTGGTTTGCTCCATGAAGTAGGTGCCGTCAAAAGTAAACTGTTTCGCGGGCTCGTCGGTGGCCCCAGGCTTCTGGATGAAGCACTGGCCGTTGCGGACGTCCATGGACAGCACCATCCTGCAGCCGAGAGCCTTCTCCCGGCCGTTCAGCGGTCTGCAGCGGACCACCACCTTCACCGCCTCGGACCCCATGTCTCCGCCAATCAGCTGAACCACAGTCGAGGAATCCGGATGGATGTTGGACAGATGTATCCGTGAACTCTACAGAAAGCGACACACATAACTGCCCTCCGCCAGTGCGACGCTTACAGTAGCGGCAGTAAATCCTGTTCTCGTGTAGTGACATGCATTCTAGATTCAAAAAGAAAAAGGTGATTGCTGCCGGAGAGGGGTTAACACGTTGAGACTTTTGAGAACGACAATCCTTGCCTTCACTTTGCCTCACACCGCATTGATGTTGCATAGCAACCCTTAACACGTGTGACGTGTACAAAATGTATAGCGCTTTAGGTGCCATGTTGGTGAGGGTACAGTGAGGTCAAAACCTTTATATTTTTCTAATATATTCGTGTAAATAAAACTTTCAATAAGATATCTATCTTAAATAAACTACATATATCTATATGAATAACATGAACGTGTATAGACCATAAGTGGTTTGTAGTGTAGCCCAATAATTAGGCCTTCTGATACAATATAGGCCTACAGAGGGCATTTAATAGGTATCCTATAAAGGAATCATACAAAAACAAGACCGGTCTCCTCCAAAAATCCATCATATATTTAAAAAAAGTTCAGAGAAAGCAGGACATAAAAAAAAGAAAGGGGGCATTGTCACGGCAAATTAGTACACATATTCATAGCGTCACATTATGAGAACTATTTCAACTGTTAAGACTGATCAACCTATAACATTTTACAAAAATATATATATAAGATATAAGAAAAACTTTAAAACATGAAATGTCTACAAAATCACTTGAGACTATAAGGCTACATACAAGTGCCAATATAGTAGCAAGAAGAGACAGGAAAGTGCAGTTTGGTTATGACTCCATGAAATGCCAAATGTGCTGAAAAAAAAGTAAGTGCCATAAAAATAAAATATATAGGCTTACATAAGTGTGGGTAGTCAAATTTCAAAATTATTCAAAATTCAAAATGATATAATTCCTAGTCTGAGGTTTTTTCGAAGGATTTAAAAAAAGATTTCTCAAAATTAATCTTACATTTCATAGTTTTTTTTCTTCATGGATCTTATAATCCATGGCTCAAAATCTTTCAGACATTGAACTGTATTTTAACACCCGGGTTGCATTTTCACTAAAACCTTGTAATGCAGGGTTAGGCTTCGTTCTTCTCCCCAGTGATTTCAAAGCCTAATTTCCTGGGTGTGGCTTCCTGCTGGGGAGCCCTTGGCTAGGGGTCTGCCGGCGGCCTCCTCCTCCCACTCGTAGCAGTGGTTGACCCGGGCACAGCTCAGAGGGCAGGCCAGCTCCTCCTGGCTCAGGGTATAGTGCTCGATCAGCACCGCCAAGGACACAAACTCACGCTTGCATTTCTAGCGCCAACAAGGCAAAGAGACAAAGAAAACAGTGGGAGGAGAAATTATTAAGAATGTTATGAAATAAATGATAAAAAGTTATTAATTATGAATCAAGTAGTTAACATGCAGATAGAAATGTTGGAGGAAAAGGCCTACATCAATACAAGTATTTTAACCCCAACTCAACTTAACTGTTGAGTGGGCGTACTCAGGATGCAACCATGATAAGACTATCAAGGTATGATGGGGCAATGTGGTGGCAATGGGTGTGGGACTCCCAGCCCACAAGTACTGGGTTCCTTCCACAATGTCAGCAGTCTGACCTGTAGCCACTGTGAACAAGACGTCCTTATCGCTGCCTTACCTGCTCCTTGATGCTCCTTGATGCTCTCTGAATTCACTCATTCACTTTGGATGAAAACATCTCAACCTCTGAATAATGAGCGAGCCAGGGGCCAGGTTACCTCCAGGTGGAACATGTCGTTGCGGGTGTTTTCTATGAGGTAGGTGCCCAGGCCGGAGGGGAGGCGGATGAGGAGGGAGCCACTCTGGGGTTTCTTGGGGTGGGGACAGAGGAGGTAGGACCCCAGCACGTCGTCCTCCAGCAGAGCCGAGCTGGAGTCACTGGACAAAGCGGGAGGCCGTTCCATGAGGCATGGACGTCAACACTGTAACCCCTCTATGTGTGGCTCTCAGATAAGCTTTGTGCAGTTCAGTTTCCTCTTATTTGAGAAGTACACAAACCGTGTTTGTGCATTTGGTTAGCAGAACTTATTTTTTTTAAAGTGGAACCAAATGCTAGAATGAAGGAACAGCAGCAAGAACTGATTGGCTCAAACCTAAGTCAAATGATATAATATAATATAGTGTCTGTTGTAACAAACATTCCTGTTTGTGTAGCAAATCAGAATCAACAGTTGTACTATCCCATATTGCTGAGATGATAGTTGAGCGACTGACTTTACTCGCTACCAGCAACAGCTAACTAGTAACTACATTTGTAAAACTGATTATGGACAAGCTTCATACTTGATAGCGGGAGTTTCCCTTGAGAGTATGACCTGCCAGTTAGCAGGTGGATAAGAACCAACTCACGGACTGATCCCTGCCCAGCACCAGACTGCTACAGCCAAGGCTTCTTCTGTTTGGGCCAAGCTGCTGCTGGGAGATCTCTTCGCTGGAGAGCGTTCCTTCTCCCCTCCTGGTGTTCACATGAATGAGGAGAAAGGTCATCAATCCAATTCCAAAGGAGTCCTGGATTAGGATCTAAACGTCTCGTTCTCAAGAGGGATCCCCCAGAACCACGGCAATGTTCAAAGCCATGAGTGAATATTTAACAACCCCTTAAGACGTGCTCTTCATACCAGCGACAGAGGGACAAAACCCAAAACTGACAAACAAACTCCCGGTGAGACTCAGCATACCGTTAAGATCTCTGGTGACCTAACCCTTCCACCCCAAACACTAAAGAATCCCACATAGTGGAACCCAGCACTCCCAGAGATACTCAGCCTACCTTAAAGATCTCTGGTGACCTAACCCTTCCACCCCAAACACTGAAGAATCCTACCGTGAGGATCTCACCACTGTGAAGGTCCCACCACGACAGACGGCACAGTCAGTGATATCCCAACACCATACCCTGCGTGTCCCCGCCTCTACCTTACCTCGTCCACTGTTTGACCCTGGAGAGCAGGCTCTGCAGTGGGGGCCCACCTTGCATTGAGGCGAGGCGCTGGTGCGTGTGCCTCTGTTTGAGCGGCGTGAAGGTGAAGGAGCGGTAGGCTCCGGACCGCAGCGCCTTGCTGCGGATCGCCTTCTTGCGCACCAGCGACGGGGAGGCGGTGAAGACCTCCTCAGGGCTGGCCGGCTTCTTCTCGCGGGTCTTTGACCGCGACTAGAAAAGATGAGAATTAATTCTACATCACTTTGGCTTCCATTTGCCTCTAACCCTAACCCTAACCTCACTGAAGTTTGATCAAACCTATTATTAGCCGTTTCAGCCATCACTCATCACACTGGTGCCAAATCATTTAAAATACTGTCTAAAGGATATGAACACAATCCAGGCACAGCTCAATACACCCAGGTACCTTCTTCCTCTTTATCGAAGTGTGACGACGGTTGTGAAAATATGTACAAAGCACAGGTTTAATTTTCCACTAAGATTTCTCCTCAAGGTTATCATAGGACACCGACTGTTTCAGCCCCAGGGGGTTCTTGGACTGAGAAGAGCCAGGACATGAAGATTGTTGGGAAAGGAGGAGGGTATGCATCCTGACCCTGGCCCCTGGAAACAGGCCCCTGAAGGGGGCTCTTCTGAAGGAGACGAGGGCGCTGACACTGAGCGGGAAGCCGTGGTTCAGCAGAGAGGGGTTCCGACGGGGCAGGGGCCCGACCGAGTCCTCTGTGGCCTCCTCCGGATGTTTCTCCAGGTACAAGAGCTGGAAACATCGGCAGAGCAACAGGTTCAATACCTGGGCCTGGGAGAGGAGAGAGGAGGGGAGAGGAGAGGAGAGGAGAGGAGGGAGAGAGGAGGGGAGAGGAGAGGAGAGGAGGGGAGAGGAGGGGAGAGGAGAGGAGAGGAGGAGGGGAGAGGAGAGGAGGAGGGGAGGGGAGAGGAGAGGAGAGGAGGGAGAGAGGAGGGGAGAGGAGGAGAGAGGAGAGAGAGGAGGGGAGAGGAGGAGGGGAGAGGAGAGGAGAGGAGGAGAGGAGGGGAGAGAGGAGGGGAGAGGAGAGGAGGGGAGAGGAGGGGAGAGGAGAGGAGGGGAGAGGAGAGGAGAGGAGGGGAGAGGAGGGGAGGGGAGAGGAGAGGAGGAGAGGGGGGGAGAGAGGAGAGGAGGGGAGAGGAGAGGAGGGGAGAGGAGAGGAGAGGAGAGGAGAGGAGAGGAGAGGAGAGGAGAGAGGAGGGGAGAGGAGGAGAGGAGAGGAGAGGAGAGGAGAGGAGAGGAGAGGAGAGGAGGAGAGAGGAGGGGAGAGGAGGGGAGAGGAGGGGAGAGAGGAGGGGAGAGGAGGAGAGGAGGAGAGGAGAGGAGGGGAGAGAGGAGGAGAGGAGGAGAGGAGAGGAGAGGGGAGGAGAGGAGAGACCGTACCGGTTCAGCACTTTTGGTCAGAGCAACAACTGTGTACATTTGTGTTGTTTGAGTTGTTTGTGTTGATTGTTTTGTGTGTCTCTAGTGCCTCATTCTGAATAATAATCAAACATTAATGAGAAGAACGCCAAGCATACTTTAAAGTCCTTATCGTCTAAAACAGCAGCCATGCTTAGATACAGTCCCACCAGCGGTCTACATGATGAACACATAAAGAGAGACAGATGAAGGATGGCGACGGGCTCACCGCTCTGGCGTGGCGGGCCTTGAACAGGTGGCAGTAGAGTTGAGCGTTGGCGCTTCCCGGGTTGTGGGAGACGAAGGCGAACTGTGAGTCCGAGGGGCGTGCGGTGGAGAAGGAGACTCTGCGTAGGGCATGAGCCATCAGGACCTTCTACAGACAGGGAGGACAACATCAAACCACAGAGACAGAGGACCAGAGCGAGCGTCGCCGGGATCATTCTTACCGTCTCGTCTTCGTCGTACATCTTGACGCCTTTCACTGAGAACTTGAGGGAGACACCCCTCCTTATTCTGCATGTCTGGTTGTGGAGAGGGAAAGCATTAGTCGTATGTCCCCTGAAGTTATGAGCACTGGGACAATTTGTTTACACTCTTACTTTGAGGGCTTTCAACTGTCGGTTCAGGTGTTCAATCTGCTCATCCAAACAGCGGTCCTCCACTGGGAACGAGCCCACATACTTGAGAAAAACCAGATGAGATCTTAAGCAGAATACATTGAGGCGGTTGAAATACTGCATGAAGGAATGTGATGTACCTCAGCTGAACGTGTCACTGAACCGTCTTCCCTCGTCGGTGCCTCACCCATCGTTTTTGTATCAACCTCCTTGGGAAGCAGATTAATATCGACTTTGTAAATAAAGGGCTTTAAGTCAATAGAACAACAATAAGCCCGAGCTTTCTTATTGGGACCATTTATTGCATTTTTGTTAACAGTTTGGCGGTTCCACACACTTGATTGCAGATGTTTACATATCCACAATGCTACATTTTCAAAACCAATCGATGCGTTTGGGATTAGATCGATGCATTTATTCGATTATTTTATAAAAGCCTAAGCAATGCATATGACAACTTTGAGCCACAATCCAAAAGACGGGTTGAAACAAGAACTACTTCTATTCGGTAATAAAAACTTACGGAAATGCGTTTGAACTATTCTTTGGACAAATACTTAACACTACACAACACACCGTCTACATTAAGCTGAATAACACTCACTTTAAAACGGAGAAGCTGCACAGTACTGCCGATACATTTCGATCGCTAGCCTGAAGTTAGGCACTGATTCCTGAACTATTTGCCAATGCGTTGATAGCCACGCCCACCCGCCGGCGCGTACCTGTCGCGTCTCAGGTATGAGGAGGGGGCGTGGCTTCGTTTGACATGGGACGCAGGTTCTTTAAACGTGTGGAGCGGTGCGCTGGCTGACCTGGAGGCCATATTCATTGAAGCGAGCTGGGTTCGATTCATCCTACCTGTGGTGCTATACTTTCAGTGTCATTGTCCCTATTCATCGACCCACCCACTCTCTCCTCCCTGTCCTGTCTACGTACATGCAGAGAAATCCCATGAAGGAAAATAAAAAGGGGGGGGGGGGGGGGATAAGCGGCTTAAAAAACATCCCTGGCTATTGCAAAATATAACCCGTATCCTCAACTCACATTAAAGGGGTTTCCTGCTTGGTCAAGGATGCCTACATTTAGAATACAGACACCGTACCAATACTTACCCGCTCCGCCCATTTGGTTATGTCCTCGAGTTTAAAATGAAATCACACCACAAACAAACAACAAGCAGTCGATTACAAATATAGCCATTTTTATTAATGACCTGGAAAAAAAAACCTTAACAATAAAGTATATGCATGCAGGGTACGTATGGGCTATTATCCTGTAATTCACGACACACAATTCATACAGCTTGTGGCAACGGATCTAGAGCTTATCTAAGCAACAAAACCTGTTGGACTTTTTTTTGCACAATTTACGGTTTCTAGTCTTAGAAATGAATGCAGAGAAGCGCGTGCTGACGCCGCCCTTAACTGCGGTCATTCCAGTTCAATTATTCCTAATAGATTTCCATTTGAAACTAAAACAAAACGAAAATACTGCCGTGCACTCGAGGAAAGAAATGGGGGAAAAACATTTATTTCTATGAGAGCATCTTAAAATGGTTTATATAAATTATTCAAGTTCAAATTAATTTAACTCGAAAACTCAAATTTTAAAGTCCCATGGTCTTGCTGTTTTCATATGTGAGGGATGTATACTGCCAAGAGGTGTGCACGATAAACGGAACTAACGAGCCCGTACCTGGAGAAGCAGCCACACGGCGGAGTCAATCCTCGACGCTCAGCAAAACAACCTTTAAACCACAACACAAGCAAACATCGTTCTCTACACGCCGTGAAAATTAAAAAAGGGTCCGTTAAAATCAGTTACTCTCAATGTACATGAACCACACTATAACCAAGAGGAAAAAATCACTCATTCTACCCCCCCCCCCACAAAAAAATAAAAAGACAAGCCCACCCCTGCCCCCAAAAAAGGGAGAAAAAGACTGATTGGACTAGGAGGGGAGGCCCCTCCCACCACAGCGGCCATGTTCATTTCTTCGACCTCAGGGACTGGCGTCCGGGGGGCGGGGCCTTCGCCTCCTTCCTGGCCGGCACCTTCTGGGGCGTGGCCTTCCGGGGCGTGGCCTTCTGGGGCGTGGCCTTCCGGGGCGTGGCCTTCTGGGGCGTGGCCTTCTGGGGCGTGGCCTTCTGGGGCGTGGCCTTCCGGGGCGCGGCCCTAGAGCCGCGGGCACTGAGCTTCTTCACTGCCGGAGTCTTCGGCCTCTTGGCGGGGGCCGCTCGCTTCAGGGGCGTGGCTTTGGCCGTGGGCGTGGCCTTAGGCGGCGGCATTGCTTTGGCCGGCGCCGCCTTCTTGGAGGCGGCCGCGGGCTTCTTGGCGGGAGGCGGAGCCTTCTTGGCGGGCGTCACCTGCTTCTTGATAGGGGGGGCTCTCCGACCCCTGGCTTTTGATTGGCTGGCGCTGCGCGGCTGCTTGCTGGGCGGCGGCCTGCGGGTCTTGGGGGCGGGCCTCTTGCCCGCTTTCCTGAGGAGGAAACAACGTCATTCTATTGGCCGATAAGAACTGAAGACTGAAGTCACCGACTGAGGGAAGACGAGGCCGTTAAAGTACGACCAAGAGTCATGTTTCAACGTCGTTTAGGACCAACTGACCTCTTCGGGGGGGGTGGGGGCTCATCGTCAGACTCCTCCTCCGACTCTTCCTCCGACTCCTCCTCCGACTCAGACTCCTCCTCTGAAGTGTCGGAGGTCCGCTGAGGGGTTTTCTTCTTCTTCGGTGGTGCGATGACGCGGTCCGGGAACAGCACCGCAGGACTACAACAACACAAAACCCATCAGTGAGTCCGGCCAGCAGGGGGCGGTCTGGGACCGGGACTCAGGGGGCGGTCTGGGACCGGGACTCAGGGGGCGGTCTGGGACCGGGACTCAGGGGGCGGTCTGGGACCGGGACTCAGGGGGCGGTCTGGGACCGGGACTCAGGGGGCGGTCTGGGACCGGGACTCAGGGGGCGGTCTGGGACCGGGACTCAGGGTGGGGGTCGGTCCCGGGCAGCAGGGGCGGTCTGGGACCGGGACTCAGGGTGGGGGTCGGTCCCGGCCAGCAGGGGCGGTCTGGGACCGGGATTCAGGGTGGGGGTTGGTCCCGGCCAGCAGGGGCGGTCTGGGACCGGGACTCAGGGTGGGGGTCGGTCCCGGCCAGCTGGGGCGGTCTGGGACCGGGACTCAGGGTGGGGGTCGGTCCCGGCCAGCTGGGGCGGTCTGGGACCGGGACTCAGGGTGGGGGTCGGTCCCGGGCAGCAGGGGCGGTCTGGGACCGGGACTCAGGGTGGGGGTCGGTCCCGGCCAGCTGGGGGTGGGGGGGGTCTGGGTCTCGGGGTGTTGGTCAGTCTAATAAACTACCTGGGGTGGTTCTATGTACCTGGGGTAGTAGGGGGTGGTTCTATGTACCTGGGGTAGTAGGGGGTGGTTCTATGTACCTGGGGTAGTAGGGGGTGGTTCTATGTACCTGGGGTAGTAGGGGGTGGTTCTATGTACCTGGGGTGGTAGGGGGTGGTTCTATGTACCTGGGGTAGTAGGGGGTGGTTCTATGTACCTGGGGTAGTAGGGGGTGGTTCTATGTACCTGGGGTAGTAGGGGGTGGTTCTATGTACCTGGGGTAGTAGGGGGTGGTTCTATGTACCTGGGGTAGTTCTATGTACCTGGGGTAGTAGGGGGTGGTTCTATGTACCTGGGGTAGTTCTATGTACCTGGGGTGGTAGGGGGTGGTTCTATGTACCTGGGGTAGTAGGGGGTGGTTCTATGTACCTGGGGTAGTTCTATGTACCTGGGGTAGTAGGGGGTGGTTCTATGTACCTGGGGTAGTAGGGGGTGGTTCTATGTACCTGGGGTAGTTCTATGTACCTGGGGTAGTAGGGGGTGGTTCTATGTACCTGGGGGGGTTCTATGTACCTGGGGTAGTAGGGGGGGGTTCTATGTACCTGGGGTAGTAGGGGGGGGTTCTATGTACCTGGGGTAGTAGGGGGGGGTTCTATGTACCTGGGGTAGTAGGGGGTGGTTCTATGTACCTGGGGTAGTAGGGGGTGGTTTTATGTACCTGGGGTAGTAGGGGGTGGTTCTATGTACCTGGGGTGGTTCTATGTACCTGGGGTGGTTCTATGTACCTGGGGTAGTAGGGGGTGGTTCTATGTACCTGGGGTAGTAGGGGGGGGTTCTATGTACCTGGGGTAGTAGGGGGTGGTTCTATGTACCTGGGGTAGTAGGGGGTGGTTTTATGTACCTGGGGTAGTAGGGGAAGGCCAGCCGGTAGGTCCCGTTGAGTCCGGTCCCGGTGATCTGGTCCATCCAGCCCAGCATCTTACACTTGGTGAGCGTCTTCCTCAGCAGAGCGACTACACACACACACACACACACACACACACACACACACACACACACACACACACACACACACACACACACACACACACACACACACACACACACACACACACACACATTTTTAACCCTTAGGGTAAACCCTAAGTGTAGGAGCCGTATTTAAGTTTTTGATTGACCCACTAATTTCTCCTTCTTTTCCACCTGTGGTGGTTAGGGTAACCCTAACTACCACAGGGTTAGGGTAACCTGTGACGAGTGAACACCTGTGACAGGTGCACTCGTTAAATTGGAGACGGAGTGCATGACGGGATGATGGGAGAAGGCGGACGAGCAGACAGTTATTTAACGTTCGGTTGGTGAAACACCTTGATATAGATACTTGCTTTGCATCCTTATTTTGTTATACTTTGTTTACAATAAATGACGGCCAATTGACGGCCTTGGACAGTCAAACTCTCACTATTTTTTTGGACAAACTGCGTCTCAAACAATGCCATCACCTGCTTTCTCCGTGTGGCAAAAGGATAAGAAAGTTGGAACTTGGGGTTATAGGAAAAACCCGACCACGGTTTTTCGCCACTACACTAAGGGTAAGGGTTAGCCCTTAGGGTAAGGGTTAAGAGTAAGGGTTAAGGGTTAGGGAGAGAGGGCCCACCTATGCGTGTGTCGGTGCTGTCCTCGTTGGCGTGGCACAGGTATTTGCGTAGCGTTGTGGTGCTGCAGGTCTTGGGTTCGTTCATGGCGATGATGGCAGCGCTGATAGCGTCCTCCAGAGCTCCACCGGCCAGCAGCACCTTGTCCCCCGTTCGCTTCAGCTACGGGACGGACAGACGGACACGGGTCTTACACCTGGGATCCTCCGAGGACCGGGGTCTGCTTACAGACCAGATGACGGATTCCCCTCACAGCACCTCAGTGTTTACATGAAAGGAACCGCTTTGAATCCAGTCTCAGCCCCCAAAGACCTGGATGGTGGCTCAACACGGGGCCCACGGAGAGGGATGCTTACCTGGAAGACCTGGATGGTGGCTCAACACGGGGCCCACGGAGAGGGATGCTTACCTGGAAGACCTGGATGGTGGCTCAACACGGGGCCCACGGAGAGGGATGCTTACCTGGAAGACCTGGATGGTGGCTCAACACGGGGCCCACGGAGAGGGATGCTTACCTGGAAGGGTTAGGGTTAGGGTTAGGGCTAACCCTAACCCTCAACACGGGGCCCACGGAGAGGGATGCTTACCTGGAAGGTTCCGCTGGCGCCCTTCCCAGTGATCCGCTCCAGGTGACCCTTATCCACAGCCCGGACCAACGCAGACTTCAGCAGGTCGGGCCTGCGGACCACACAACACACACCCTGGGTGTCCTTAATGAGACACTTCAAAAGCTCACGCTATCCATCCATCGCCCCACAGGACTGTGACCCCCCGGCCCCCACCTGTTGTCGATGTGCAGCTGGGGGAAGTGCTGCTCCAGGTACTTCTTGATGAGGATGTAGGACGCCTCCTTGGGCTCACACAGCCGAGTGATGATGAGGGGGAGGGCGTCCCCCAGAGGCTCGCTCTTCACAGCCGCCGCCGCCGACTTCTACCGGGGGGGACACACACACACACACACACACACACACACACACACACACACACACACACACACACACACACACACACACACACACACACACACACACACACACACACACACACACACACACACACACACACACACACACCTGAAAGTTTTCACAAGATAAAACTGACATCAAGCTGTAAATCTTTGGTTATAACTAAATTTAGAAAGAGGTGGGCCAACAGGTGGGCTAAGAGGTGGGCCAACAGGTGGGCCAACAGGTGGGTTAGGAGATGGGCCAACAGGTGGACCAACAGGGATGGCTTCATGGTCCCCTGCTTTACTGCCACTAACCTTGTTTGCTGGCTGCTTTTGGGCTGCGAAGCTGCCTGCGAACCCCTTCCCCTTGAGCTGGAGAGAGGAAGGAGAACGTGTTGGTGGAGGAAGGGTTCTGGAGCACAGCCGACACTCCCGAGATCCTGTTAGGCCGACAAGCTCACGGCCACGTCAAGGCAGACGCTAACAATGTTTGGGAATATCATGTCGACAACAGTCTAGCGTGCCATTAGCATGCTATTAGCGTGCTACATCAGCCGAGCCACACAGACCAGTAAAGTCCCACACAAAGTGTGCTCTGCTCCACTAGAACAAATAGTTATTTTTTGGTAGACAAATATGAACCAAAACTCACTCTGGGTATGCTTTGGGCCATATGGCGAACACCACCACTAGAATGAAGTAATGTAGCCATTTTGTTTCCAGTGGAGCCTCTGGTGTTGCTGGCGAAGCCTCACCTGTTTGATTGAACCCTTCTCCAGGTGTTTCTTCAAGGCCTTCTTGATGAGGTATTTCCTCTTGTCCAGCTCCAGACTGGGGTAATTCTTTGTGACGTATTTCAAGATGGACATGTAGGACATCCCAGTGCGCTCACTGCCAGACTACAGAAGGAGAACACAGAGTCTTAACAGGGTACCCACGTAAACAATTATCCCCTTGGGGACATTAAAGAATCAAACTAACTTAACAGCCGATTCTGAGCAACTGGTCCGTTTGTTATTGATTGTGTTTCGGCCGTTATATATTGAGATGGAGATCTAACCCTAACTAACCCGTTATATATGGAGATGGAGATCTAACCCTAACCCGTTATATATGGAGATCTAACCCTAACTAACGCAGAGTTACGTATGTAACTCCGGTTCTATGAATCCTGGATGACCGCCAGAGGCGGTGCATTAAGCACTGGATTTATCCGTCTCGCGCATGCGCAGTTCGAGTACCTATACCAACAAGGTCACATGTGACCCTTGTGACACCGGATGGGCTATATAGCCCGGTGTCGACAGAGGATCTGTTCCCAGAATCTTCTCGCGAACCACGAGACTTCTGAGTGACCTGTAACTCTGGCGGTCATCCAGGATTCATAGAACCGGAGTTACATACGTAACTCTGCGTTCTATTTCATCCTTACTGACCGCCAGAGGCGGTGCATTAAGCACTGGATGGCCAATACCAACAACGTCACGAAGAATCAAAGCGCTCACCCTACTGACCAGAGACAGCAGAGCTTGGCATCAGGGCCACGCCCATTGGATGGGGAGTGGCAACGTTGACCCGGTAGAACCTGGAGAATGTGCTAGGCGACGCCCATGACGCCGCGGCACAGATGGTCCCCAGGGGCACCCCTCTCAGGGCAGCCCATGATGTTGACCGCGCCACCCGCCCCAGGGGCACCCCTCTCAGGGCAGCCCATGATGTTGACCGCGCCACCCGCCCCAGGTTGCAGGTTCAGGAGGAGTTCCTGTATCCTCACCATGTCGGACGACAAGCGATCCACCTTGGATGCTAGCTCGTCCCTAGCCCTTTTTCTGGGGGGGGGGCACTGCTCTACCCCGACGCCAGGAACGGTCGGGCTGAGCTGGAGGAAGTGGCGCCATTGATGGAAGGTCGACAGCTGTCGGATGTTCCACCGCTGCGAGCCTAGCCAGCCTGAGTGCCGAGGGCATGGAGCCGCAGCTCATACAGCCGCAGCTCATTTTTTTTAACAAAAGTGTTACCAAACAAATGTGGTAACCCAGAACACAGCCGAGCTGTTTCTAGTGTAGCGAGTAGTGAAAATAATCACGGCAGTGTTGCCGGGAGAGCGCTGCCTTTCACCGGCAAGTGACTGAACAAAATATATAACAAAAGTGTTACTTGGAAGCTTCTAATCAAGGAAGCCTTTCCGCGCTGTACAGACAGACAGCCCCTGGAGGACGAGTTCACCCGTTGCTCCGACCCTTGGTCGCGAGGCTGCACAGTCTGGAGCACGATCCTTTTCAAAAAGCGAATACGCTATCCGCAAGTGGTACTACTACGTGCGTCCTTTGCGAGAAGATGAAAGGAACAGATCCTCTGTCGACACCGGGCTATATAGCCCATCCGGTGTCACGAGGGTCACATGTGACCTTGTTGGTATAAGTACTCGAACTGCGCCTGCGCGAGACGGATAAATCCAGTGCTTAATGCACCGCCTCTGGCGGTCAGTAAGGATGAAATAGAACCCGTTATATATTGAGATGGAGATCTAACCCTAACTAACCCTTTATATATGGAGATGGAGATCTAACCCTAACCTGTTATATATGGAGATCTAACCCTAACTAACCCGTTATAAATGGAGATCTAACCCTAACCTGTTAGATCTCCATATATATGGCCCTTCCCACTGGCTGGGATGGCCCCTCCCACTGGCTGGGATGGCAGCGCTGGAGACGGTTCACCTCAGATGTGACAGCTCTTCATAACTCTCCACTAACACTCCAGCCTGGAGTAAACATTTTTAAAACACCAATCCGCGGGGAATCCCTAATCCGTCACTAACTGGTCATTATCGACTAGAACTACAATCGTTTTTTTACACTAGTGCGGCTGCTATTCTACACAATAAAGAAAAAAGAAGAATTTAATCCTTTAACTACATAGGATATTTCTGTGAAAGCAGTCTTGACAACAGGTAGAGGGTTGTCGTCTGTTTTCACCCTCAAAGTTCTTATTAGAGAATTCTGCATCGCGTTGTAATAAGGCAGCAAGGTAGGCCATGTCATTATACTTTAGTTACAACACAATGCTTAACCAATAGTGGTACCTTCACAGCCTCCAGCAGAACCTCGTCCACCTTGGGCGTCGCCCGGGCGAAGCCGCTCACCGCCGCCGCCATCTTCTTGTTGGCCGATATGGATGCCCAGGGGGGGATGGTCTTCTTCATCTTCTTCACCTTGGCCTTGCCCAGCTTGCCTCCGTCCTTTATCCTGGGCGTCCCCGAGGGAGGAAGAGGAGGAGACGACACAGTGAGAGGCTGCGGGCTTCGGCGGTAGGAAGCGATATTTCACTGTGATGACACCACTAGGGTCAGGGTAAGGTACCGTCACTCTATCTCTAGCGTACCCTCACCTTTTAAGGAGGACATAGCAGTGTGTGGCGCACTGTCCTTCGGCGCAGTCCTGGCATTTTAGCGAGTCTCCGTTTGCCAGCGTGGGCCTAGCATGCCTGAAAATGTCAAAACATCCCCGTCTTTAACGCCAGTGTGGTCGGCCGACTAGCTGAAATGCGACAGACCAGAGCTTGCGTCTACTCCTGTTTTCCACAGAAAGACGATGCTCATGTTCTGGGCTAAATTAGGAAGAGAGGAGCATCTTACCAGAACATCACCCTGGGTAGAGGCCTTTGGTCTTTCGATTGGTTAAAAGACAGTCAAAGATATGATCCATATAGTGTCATCCAAACCTCTGGACATTCCAGCCACCAGCGTCAGAAACAGAGTGGGTAACTTTGTCATCTAGTTTTATCATCATTGTTCAAACTTTGGTCTCATGCTGTTTTCCAGGTTGACCTCATCAAAACATCTGAGCGGTTTATCAGCTCAGCGTCCTTATTCAACGGCCGACCCAACGGCGGCTGAGAGGGAGATCTGTACCAGTGGACCCAATCTAGCCTGCATACACCAATGATTGAACCCCACATTAGTGGAATCTGCATGCTAACACTTTGCCAAACTAGTTAGGCAAACCGCGTGTGTGTGAAGGCTAGAGTTATCTAACCTTCCTCAATCCCTCCCAGACGGTGGACACGGGATGCATACGACAAGTGTCGTATGTAAGGAAGACACCTTGTTATATAAAAGCGAATCGTCAAGTGCAACCAACGACAAGAAGAACCGCATTTAATCCAGCGGGGGCAGGGATAATCTAACGGATAAAAGTGATATCAAAGTGAAATATCGCAGCGATTGGTCCTCAAGGTTACAATCTCTCACTGTCGGGGTTTAACTAACCCTTCATTCTCCGCTTCCAGCTCCGCCTTCACATCCCCAGAGCCCAGCTCCTCTCCGTTGGTCTGGCTGGACGCTCCCACCTCCCCTCCTTCCTCCGCTGGGCGCGGGCAGTCGGGCGCCCCCCCCTCCTCCTCCATCACTGGGGGCGAATCCTCGGATGGCTCTGGGTACACATTTACAAAGATACAAAGTTGATGTTTATTGTGTGTGTTTCTATAATGTGAGTAAATTCTAGTCAAACTAGTCAATCTATTCAAATGGTGGAAGGGGTTCATACTTTAAGTTGAGCAGTGAAACAGTGTGAGGCCTCTGCCAGTACCTGCGTGGGCTTCCTCACCTTCCTCCGGGGCCGGGGAGGCTGCCCTGTCCTGGGGTGGAGTTGCTGCCGCTCGGCGGATAGGCATCTCACTTTGTCCTGGATGGGAGCGAACACAGCCAGTTCAAACAGTGCTTTATTTGGACGTGAAGTGAATTATGTGTTCACCGTTCAAATGCATTTGGGAAAGCAGAAAAAGGGACAACGACATCAACACATGACCAGGTTTTGTTTTGCAGCAAGACAACATATCGTCATTCATTAGGGCGATCGCATCATCGCCGACATCGGTGGCTTGCGAAAGCTTCCAGGAGATGGGAGTGTGCGAGCATCTAATGCTATGCATGCGATACTAAAGGTTTAAATGAGGAATGTTTGACCTAAAAAGTCACTGAAACTCAACAATCAGGCCCAAAATAACGGAGAACGATAATCTTGCACAAAAAAAAGAAATCGCCATTTTGTTCATTACTTCATACATACAGTAATGGCGTCGAGCAAAGCGAATAAATCCCACTAAGTGTACCCTAAAATGAAACTTGAACCCCATTTTGGGCAGATTTATCCGCACAGAGAAATGTTTACGCCAAAAACGTACCTTGAGTTTTGCAGAGAAAAGTAATATTTCAGTCTAATTCTGCAGTCCTTTATTTGGAAATCACAATTGAAGCGCTCTTCCCGTGGCAGAACGGACACGTAGAGCCGGCCAATCACGGAGCCGCTGCTATACTTCATGCTGAAACCTGATTGGTCGGGCTTTATTGTCATTGCAAGCATGGAACTAAAATGGATACAAAAGCTGAGAAGTGTTTCGGGGGATTATTTGAAGAGGGATATTCCTTTGCCTTTTTTCTATTTCTACATTTGTATTTGTTTACAGTCACCGTTGTACGCGTGTGTAGTAATTCATCCAAAAAAAAAATCAAGACGTTTGTAAATGTTCATTTGAGCTGACAAAATCAAACAATTTAGTAAAGCTAATGCAAAATTTGCTCCAACTATAAAGAGTGCAGTTATAGGATTTTACCACTAGATGGCCATAAAGTGCTTAAACAGCAGCCTACCCTTCATCCATCTAATATACACCAAACAGTGCTGACGTTGCCTTCTTTTAATATCAATTCAACTTTTATTATCTTCATAACTATTTTTATGAGGATTCTGTTAGCTCCCAACACAAGGGAAGGCTGAGCTTAACATTGAATGGGAACATGAAAGCCTATCGTTAAATGTCTAAATTCAAAGTTAAGGCATAGATGAAGCTCAGCATGTCTCTCGGCACGACCACCTTGACCTTCTGCGTTGAACAGGCCGGACTCAAAGCTGGATTCAGGGAAGGAAGAAATGTTTACTTTCACACAACTTTAGTTTGAGAAGGAAACTATTGACCCAACTCTGAGCATGCCTAGTGCCAACAAGGCCTAACTTAACCAAGTCTCTGAACACACTTCCTGTGGTTGTTGACCCAGAATAACCCCAGAAGCACCGGGACCTGGAGGCTAGAGGTAGCATCCTGCTGGCGCCCGCCGATAACAGAACAACCCGCATGCATCCACACACGTCCAAAGTCCAAACTCCCAGAAAACACCAGAAATGAGCAGCCTTTTGTTTTTTTAAATACCTTTTTTCTCTTTAATGTATTTACAAGCGTTTAAATCTGTAGGTCTGAAGTTTTACAAGCACTTCATGTTCTGCAACCCCAGCTTCTGCTTCTGTGTTTTTTTGTTGTCGCCTAAACTTGCATTATGCTCATCGTAGCGGTCGTCCGGGCGTTCCCGTTGGTCGTTGGCCGTTGCGGTGTACTCGGGGTCACTCCAGAGCTCTGAGTGGACAAGCTGGCGTTGGTCTTGGCAAAGGCATTCTGTGGGCTCTGATTGGTGGGGCGGGGGGGGGGCGGGGTTATGTACAGATCACATGGAGCAAGCCAAACACTTCCTGGATACCCACACGGTAACCATGTCGAAGCTCATATTGCCAAACGCACACCTGTGTGTGCGTGCGTCACGCATACACCTGTGTGTGTGTGCGTCACGCATACACCTGTGTGTGTGTGTATGTCACGCATACACCTGTGTGTGTGTGTACGTCACGCATACACCTGTGTGTGTGTGTATGTCACGCATACACCTGTGTGTGTGTATGTCACGCATACACCTGTGTGTGTGTGTATGTCACGCATACACCTGTGTGTGCGTACGTCACGCATACACCTGTGTGTGTATGTCACGCATACACCTGTGTGTGTGCGTACGTCACGCATACCGCTCAGCGCGTGTGTCCACTCAGGTCCCTCTGCATCCCGGTCAGTCCCCAATGACCTTAGTTCTACCCTGTGTGTGTGTGTGTGCGTGTGTTATTATAATCATTAATAATCATACGGTTGTTATTTCTACGGCGGCCCGTGCCTCTTCCGTGAGTGTCTGCAAATGTTAAATAAAATTCCTTATTCGCAGTCCTTTTAAAAAAATAATAAATTAAAGAGTCCAGAGGCTATTTGTCCTTTTTCTGTAAGTCTCTTCTTTAAAAAGTAACAAAAGAAAGAAAAAAAGTAAGTTTAAAATTTAAAACAAAAATATCTTCTATGTATAATACAGGTATTTAGTGCTTCTGCCGTTTGGATCCAAGGTCCAAGATGGCGGTGTGTTGAGGAACCGTACCACGCATGGGGGGGGGGGGGAGGGGGAGGGGGGAGAGGGAGGGGGGGGGAGAGGGAGGGGGGGGGAGAGGGAGGGGGCGAGGGAGAGGGAGGGGGAGAGGGCGACAACTGAAAAATAAAAACAAATAAAAAGGAGAACACATTTCAGTGTCGGCTGTGAGCGGCCCGCTGACCCCCCAGGACGCTGTCGTCTCCAGGGTTCTGCAGTTCTTTAGTTTATTTCCTGGGCTTGGTGGGGAGGAGGAGGGAGGGGCTCTCCTCGTCAGTTGTCCTCCGACTCCTCCTCTGCCTCCCTCAGCCAGGTGAAGAAGGCCGTGACGGACTTCAGCGCCACGCCCTTCCCCCCTGCTCCGCCGCGTCACCGCTGGCCTCCCAGCGGTAGAAGGCGTCCTCCGAGATCACGTCCTCGTCGTACAGACAGTCGAAGAACATCCGCAGGAGGTCTGGGGCGAGAGAGAGAGAGACAGGAGGGGGGAGAGAGAGAGAGAGACAGGAGGGAGGAGGGGGGGGGGGGGGGGAAGAGAGAGAGAGAGAGAGAGAGAGAGAGAGAGAGAGAGACAGAGAGACAGAGAGAGAGAGAGACAGAGAGACAGAGAGACAGAGAGACAGAGACAGAGAGAGAGAGAGAGACACAGGAGGGGGGGGAGAGAGAGAGAGACAGGAGGGAGGAGGGGGGGGGGGGGGAAGAGAGAGAGAGAGAGAGAGAGAGAGAGAGAGAGAGAGAGAGAGAGAGAGAGAGAGAGAGAGAGAGAGAGAGAGAGAGAGAGAGAGAGAGAGACAGAGACAGAGACAGAGAGAGAGAGAGCGAGACAGAGAGACAGAGAGACAGAGAGAGAGAGAGAGAGCGAGACAGAGACAGAGAGGGAGACAGACAGAGAGAGCGACAGAGAGAGACAGACACACAGAGAGAGAGAGAGAGAGCGAGACAGAGAGAGAGGTAACTGAATTGCTACTTTCCTGGTATGTCAGATCAACTGAGTTGATTGAGATGCAGTTGTACAGCAGTAACCACTAGGGATGGGCAAAATGATCTTTCAGTTCAGTTCACTATAACGATTCGTTTGTTTGATTCGTTCGTTTTGATCCGTTCGTTACGTCATTTGACAGTAATCTGACGAAAAATAAATAAAAAATAAATAAAATCCCCCCCGCGAGACGGCCCTGAGCACAATTTAAGCGACTTCTAGGCTCTCCCCCCCGTGAAAATCCACAAGATATACTATATAGTATAACCGAACGTCCCACCAATATTTATACCACTTGCTTCCTCTCTATATGTCATTCATGGTTTTATATTTATAATTTTAATTTACTTTACATTTAATTCTTCATTATTCAGGCATTACAGAACTTTCATGGTCATAAATAAAAAATACGAACTGCAGTTTAATTTCTTTGTTTGCTTTTGAATTGACGTAGAACGGAGCAAAGACCCCTGGGATTGGGAAATGCGTTTATCCAATAAACAGATGGAGGTCAAGTCTATTTTCGGAAATGTAGGGGGATATATGAGTGGCCCCACGTCGAATGGTATGACCCAAGGTACGTCAGACAGAGAAAGTGCGCAAATTCGACGGTACCGCCTTGTCATTGGTTTACCCAGGTGCCATTGCAACACCATTGCTACCTCTCATTGGCTGAATCTTTGAGAACGTTGTAGACTCAATCAATATAAGTCGCGGGGAGACGAAGCTCTGTTCGTTTGTATATTTTATTTACGTGACCATATTTTTGTTTTATGTTAAAAAAAAAGAGGTTTTGGGGAACCAGTTCTTGTCGTTCACGTTCGGGATTCGTTCGTTGTGAACTAATCGGTCGCGACCGACTCATCCCAAGTAACCACACAACACACTGTTGGTAGACTTATTTAACATGAAGGTGGACCTCACATCTAGGGTGTGGATAATGGCTCTCCTGCAGTGTGTGTGTGTACGTACTCGGGGGCTGGTCGAGGGTGACTATCAGGGCCTGAAGTGCGTAAAGTGCTTGCAGCTGTCGCTCCGTGTCTGAGTTCAGGTACTTCAGTAACACAGGCAGTCTCCTCTGGATGAGGGCAGTGTCCACACGGCACGGGCTGCTCTCGTCTGGAGGGACACACACACACACACACACACACACACACACACACACACACACACACACACACACACACACACACACACACACACACACACACACACACACACACACACACACACAATACATTTTTTATTATCTTTTCACCATTGTTTGACTATTTGTCTGCCATGGCATTGCAAACAATCCATTTCCATGCAAATAAAGGTACTTCAACTGGAATTTAACAGCTGAATTGAGAAGGATGGAGACAGAAGCAGGGAGAGTGAGGGACCTTCAGTGTTAGGGTTAGGTCCTTCAGTCCGTCTTACCCCTCACCGCTGCCTTGCACACTGCTGTCATCAGAGCTCTGAGGAAGGGAGACGAGCTCATCTGGGATTCGTCCAGGTTCGCCTGCCAACAGGATGTGAGAACAAACAAGGTGGTTCATCCAGTCGACGTACAGCAGAGTGGCCAGAGAGCTGGACCGTTTCCGGTTCTCTACAAGCATGCACTGGACACAACAGACATCTAGACCGTGTATGTGTTCATACATTGTGCAGGCACGCATCTGTCGAGTGAGTGAGTGAGTGAGTGAGTGAGTGAGTGAGTGAGGGGGTGAGTGAGTGAGTGAGTGAGTGAGTGAGTGAGTGAGTGAGTGAGTGAGTGAGTGAGTGAGTGAGTGAGTGAGTGAGTGAGTGAGTGAGTGAGTGGGTGGGTGAGTGAGTGAGTGAGTGGGTGGGTGAGTGAGTGAGTGAGTGAGTGAGTGAGTGAGTGAGTGAGTGAGTGGGTGGGTGAGTGAGTGAGTGAGGGGGTGAGTGAGTGAGTGAGTGAGTGAGTGAGTGAGTGAGTGAGTGAGTGAGTGAGTGAGTGAGTGAGTGGGTGGGTGAGTGGGTGAGTGGGTGAGTGTCGCACCTCCACCCAGTCGAAGACCTGCTCGTCGGTGGCCATCTCCTCCATCAGCAGGCGCTCCAGCTGCCGGCTCCACTCCTCTCCGGGCCGGGTGCTGCTGGCCGCCGCCGCCTCGGGACAGACGCCCTCCCACTGGGTGAACTGCAGCTTCTGTGGGCGGGGAGCGGAGTGTTAGTGTCACCGGAGGGACGGCGCTGACGCCCTGCTCTCCGTCGACGGTCTGGACCAGTGAAGGTTGGTCTGGGGTCATCCCTCCAGTGGCGTGGTGAGGTCATGAATTAAATATGTTTGGGGATGAAGGGTTCTGCTTATTGTGTCCGTGTAGAACTACTACGGGCCACTTCGACCTGGGCGGGACTTTACGTCCTACGTCACCCGCTATGGGTGTGCATGTGTGCGCGTAGCCATTTGTCTCAGGGATCTGTGCACGAACTCCCTTGCACTACAGGATTACGAGCGTCAGTGTCGTACGCGATGGAGGGTGGGTGACATTCCTACAGTCTGTGATGATAGGCTATATTTCTACTAATGACTTACTATTACCAGCGATTAACATGACGAAACAACACGAACTAAGCTAACATTAGACTATAGCCATACCAGATAACGCCATACCAGCTAACCCTAACTATTTCTATTAAACTCTGAACCATTTTGCAACAGACAACTGTGTGTTGGTGCGTCTTATTGCTTCCCACGTCTGCGTCTGCATCTTTCCCACTCCTGGCTAATAGTTTCAGCTTTCGTACTGTATATCAGAAATGATCACCCTGTACCACACTGCTGACTTGTTGATGTTTTGTGAGCACTCAGGCATTTCTCTAGGTATCTTAAGTTTCCTACTGGAGTCATCAAAACTTTGGACTTTGTTATTGTAAGAAATATTGTGTTGCAAAAACACTTTGTGTCTTACCGTTACCCTAACCTTAACCCCAGTAACATTTCTTCATCATAAACTACAAGTTACGCAAAATGGCATACAAACATCCAGTCCAATATGAAAGAAAAAAGCTGGCTTCATTAAGGAATCGAACCCCTTATCCCCGCGTTAATGAGTTGTTCTCTGACCACTAAACATGCGATTCAAGAGTTAACCACTTGACAATCTTTAAACTTCGGTTGCCTAGAAATTGTAAAGACAGTGATGTGTGTACATTGTGCGACTATCCGTCACTCGCGATGTGTGTGCAGTCCAAAATGAAAGAAAAAACCTTGCATCACTAGGGAATCGAACCCCCAATCATCAGTTGGTCGTTGGTAACTGTAAACAAAGAGATCGCATTTTGTTTAACTGCTAACTAACAAACGGGTTTATGCGTTCACTGAACAAAGATTATGGAAATAAAAGACCACTTTTCCATCAGAAAAATCATCAGAACCGTTATTACCAACCCAGACACTAAAGCCAAAACCTTTCTCACATGCACACCCATCGCGAGTGACGGCTACGCGCACACATGCACACCCATAGCGAGTGACGTAGGACGTAAAGTCCCGCCCAGGTCGAAGTGGCGTCGATTTAGAGTCCTGTAGAACTACAGCTCTCTCTCTACGCTCGACATCAGGAAGTACGCAACAGTGACCTCTGACCTCCACCAGCCTGACCTCTGACCTCCACCAGCCTGACCTCCACCAGCCTGACCTCTGACCTCCACCAGCCTGACCTCTGACCTCCACCAGCCTGACCTCCTCCACCCTCTCCTACCTCCACCACCCTCTCCTACCTCCACCACCCTCTCCTACCTCCACCACCCTCTCCTACCTCCTCCACCCTCTCCTACCTCCACCACCCTCTCCTTCCTCCACCCTCTCCTACCTCCACCACCCTCTCCTACCTCCACCACCCTCTCCTACCTCCACCACCCTCTCCTTCCTCCACCCTCTCCTACCTCTACCCTCTCCTACCTCCACCACCCTCTCCTACCTCCACCACCCTCTCCTACCTCCACCACCCTCTCCTTCCTCCACCCTCTCCTACCTCTACCCTCTCCTACCTCCACCACCCTCTCCTACCTCCACCACCCTCTCCTACCTCCACCCTCTCCTACCTCCACCCTCTCCTACCTCCACCCTCTCCTACCTCCACCACCCTCTCCTACCTCCACCCTCTCCTACCTCCACCACCCTCTCCTACCTCCACCACCCTCTCCTACCTCCACCCTCTCCTACCTCCACCACCCTCTCCTACCTCCACCACCCTCTCCTACCTCCACCCTCTCCTACCTCCACCCTCTCCTACCTCTACCCTAGCCTCCGGTCCAGACGGTCTATTATTATTTCATGACAATTTGTGGTTTATGACCCATTTTTTTGTTCTTTATATTTCGGTGCTCACAGATGTTTCCATGACAACACCAGGCGTTGTTATGGGTTACCTGTTGTGAAATGAACTCCTGGACGTCTTCCCCCTCCAACAGGAAGTGGCTCCAGCCGAGGCCTGATGCGCGCCACAAAGCGCCCACCTGGCTATGGCTCTGGGGGCAGTTCACAAGGGTCAGCCTAGCCCCCTCCTATTGGTCCAACAGGTCGTCAGCCTAGCCCCCTCCTATTGGTCCAACAGGTCGTCAGTCTAGCCCCCTCCTATTGGTCCAACAGGTCGTCAGCCTAGCCCCCTCCTATTGGTCCAACAGGTCGTCAGCCTAGCCCCCTCCTATTGGTCCAACAGGTCGTCAGTCTAGCCCCCTCCTATTGGTCCAACAGGTCGTCAGCCTAGCCCCCTCCTATTGGTCCAACAGGTCGTCAGCCTAGCCCCCTCCTATTGGTCCAACAGGTCGTCAGCCTAGCCCCCTCCTATTGGTCCAACAGGTCGTCAGTCTAGCCCCCACCGCCCTCCTATTGGTCCAACAGGTCGTCAGTCTAGCCCCCTCCTATTGGTCCAACAGGTCGTCAGTCTAGCCCCCACCGCCCTCCTATTGGTCCAACAGGTCGTCAGTCTAGCCCCCTCCACCCTCCTATTGGTCCAACAGGTCGTCAGTCTAGCCCCCCCCGTGTCAGAACTTAACCCCCCCAGTCTAGGGATAACTCAGGCTACACATTGACCTGTCGATTGACCAATAGTTGGATGAGATTCAACACAGGCTGTTTCATTGGAATACAAACATACAGACGCACAATACAGGACCATCAGTGTTGGGGCTTACCGTGGTTTTGCATAGTATGTGCAGTATTTCAGAAAATAACATCCCAGCTCTTCCAACAGGAAGTAATGGTTTGCTTAAATCACTGTAAACAAAACAAAGAGCAGAGCGACACGTGGCTCTGTTTACACACAGCGAAGCAGGGGTCAAAGGTCAGCGCTACAGGGGAGCAGTGGGGGGACCAGCGGACCAATGAGGCTTCAAGTGTCCTGAACAGATAGGAGCTCTCCCTAGTCTAGCTCGGCTGGCACAAAGAGAAATGGATGGACGAGCATTCGGAACTGGCAACTAGACAGTACTCTGGAATCCCTTTGAAAGTTAAATGAAAATATATCGGAAAGTATACTTTGTGAATGTGTAGACTTTCAAATAAGCCCTCTCACTACTTCTATGCACATGCTTTTGACTCATTTGAAACATTTAAAACCTTTTTAATGATTTAAATGTGACTGTTTGATTTGTGTTTATCCTCCTGAATTGTAATGCAATTGTCAAGTGTCCTGAAAAGCGTGATATGAATATTTTTTCTTTTTTTAATTGATGACCATAGAAGCAATGGTTTGGTACCTAAAGGGCGATTATAGCTCAGGGGCCACATGGAGGATAATCTATTCCCAAGTGGGCCGGACCGGTAAAAATATGGCATAATTAGGTAAAATTAAACATGCTGTGAGCACACCAAACACAGGTTTCCCATTTACTTCCGTGAAAAAAAGGACGATGACCATTTTTCTTGGAAAACTCTGCACTCTGTGTCCACTTTTCGTCTTTTTGACAGAGACATTTTGGGGCAATGAGAGTGCCAAAGCGCAAAATGTTGAAAGTATAAGGCAGAACGACAAGGTAGCTCCGGGCTAGCTGCACTACCTGTTTATACCTGTTTATCCCTGCTCAGCCCCGGTATAAAGTTTGCTTGCTTAACATAATTGCTATTGCGACTTCTAGTGGACACATTAAGAACAGCAGTTTCCTTCATTGAAAAATAGCAGGTCATTTTACGTTACATTCCAAAGCGACTTCCAGTTACACACAATTGTCCAGTAGTTCAATGTACAACAAATTAATCAGTGGCAGTCAATGCAATCCATGTAATGCTAGGAAGGATTTTTATTAAAAAAATTATAATTTCTTTTATAATTATTATTATTTTCTTTACAATACTGTACTTCACAAAATCATCTCGCGGGCCGGATTAAACCCGTTCGCGGGCCTGATCCGGCCCGCGGGCCGGATTAAACCCGTTCGCGGGCCGTACGTTTGACACCCCTGGG